>NW_026948241.1:0-53713 GCF_963921235.1 Mobula hypostoma | reverse complement strand
TAAAAAGGACCCGGGGATCAAGCTGCCCGGGTTTATGAGGTGTTGAGGGAGTATTTCTGGTATGGAATCAAATGTTTGTTTCTGGAGTTCCTTTGGAAGCAATGGCAGTTAATCTGAGGAGAGAATGAGTTTGTATTCCATCCCTCAGAAGGAGAGCCTGTGATTAAATGGGCGGTCTGTGTTTGCACCAGTAGAAATAGACCTGGGGGTTCAGTGTTCGAACTGTGTTTGTAAATTCCTCCTCACTGTCACCTGTCTGTCAGGCAGTGGAATTCAAACAGAAACTCAAGTTGCTGGAGATCTGCACTAAAAATGGAAAATTCTGAATCCATTCTGACAAAAGATTGTGAACCTGAATCATTATTCTTTTTTTTGTTTTGCTCTCCCCACAGCAGTTCCTTACCTGTTGAGCGATTCTGGTGATTCCAGTTTCTTTTTTATTACATTCACCCTGGAATGGTTTACATTTCCTGATTGCCTGTTATACTTGGGAATGTGTTCAGTGTATTTGTTGCTAACAAGGTTCACATGAATAATCTCTGTTTCTCAGGAATGATTGGCTTTATGTATGATAAGCATTTGATGGTTCTGGACCTGTGCTCAATGGTGTTCAGAGGGATGGTGGGGGTGGTGGAGGGATGTATGTTTAAGTAAACCTACTGAATGCTGAAAAGCCTGGATACAGTGGACACGGAGAGGATGCTTCCATTAGACAGAGAGTCTGTTATCTGACAGCACAGTCTCAGAATAATGATGCTTCCCTTTAAAACTGAGATAAGAAAAAATTCTTCAGCCAAAATGTGGCTGATCTGTGGAAGCTGTTGCCATAGAGTGTGGTTGTGGCTGTCATCTGCGTATATTTATGGCAGAGATTAATATATTCATGATGGCTAAGTAGCTTCAGGGTTACAGGAGGAAGGCGAGAATATGGTGTTGGAATAAATCTCAGCCATGGTTGAGTGGTGGGGCAGACTCGATGGATGGAATCACCTAATTCTGTTCCTGTGTCTTATGTCTTACCATGACTGAACGATGACTCCTTCCTATCCCATATCAGGTTTTGTGACGTGTCAGGGGCAATTACAGATTTGTTCACTGAGATCATTATATTTGTCTTCAATGTTTAGATTTCAGTGAGCAGAAATATTTTGTTCTCCTTTTTATTGTTAATGTGCTTCATTATCTTTCATGTTAAAGTTAGACCTGTAGTGAGAGATTCATTGGAAGAAAAGCCCACAACTGGAACAGAACCATGACTGAAGATGAGGGAACAGCAGCAAGTGAACCAGCCCGAGGATTGAGAGCACCAACTGGAGAGAACCCTTCTGACTCAGGGTTTCCATTGATTCAGTCCGGAGAAAGTTTGGTCAGTCTCATCTACTCAAACACTGGTCCTTTAATCATTACATATCTGCACAAATTAAGGTAGAGAATAGTTGTGGTGAGAACGAACGTGCCCAGAAATACCAGTTATGCACTGTCAGACCCAGTTGCAATCACTCCAGGTCTGGTAATGTACTGTCAGTATCCCAGCTCTTTAAACTCATACACATTCCCTCAGTGTCTCCTCATTTGAAGAACTTGCATCTTCTGAAGTAGCTTTTGGTCAGTTCTGAGTGTGGAGAGGGAAAGGGGGGTGTTTATATTTACTATCTTGCAAAAAGAAATAATTGTTTGAAATTACTTGCTGCAAACTCACTACCCATACCCTGTACATTCTTAACCAGATTATTAACATAGATGACAAGTAGCAATGGGTGTAACCCTGGGGAACTCCACGAGGCACGGGCCTTCACTCCAATAAACAGCCTCCCATCATCACGAGCTGCTTCCTACCATCTAGCTGTTCCCAGACTCTGGGCTCTGTGACAAACACAATGTTAGCAGCAAGATTAGACAGAAATTAATATAAAGAGAGATTTGTTGCTTTCTGAAAGCTGTCTGATGCAATGGACCAGATCCCCCCCTTGTTTGCAATTTAATCTGCCCTAGGACCCATCCTCCTGGGTCACACTGTGTCCTATAACCCACATCCCCAACCTCCCTCCACCCCGCCAGTAGCCCCACAACTTTCCCACCATTTACCCCACACCCGTACACGTAAACAGATCCATGTCACCGACATCAACTCTCACAGCTTGGGGAACCACAACAAACTGATCATACATTCCCGGCCCAGACTGTCCAGCCGTCTGGCTCAGTCCCGGTCATTTCCCACTGCAACCGACCTTTGATTTACAGAAACCCGAGAGCAGCCCATTCCTCATCGCTGCCCAACCAGGAGGTCCGCCGGCAACAGCTGGGGTCTGCAGTGTGCTGTGGTTTGCAGGAGGTCAGAGTGGCCAGAGGTCAAAGGGACAACGTAGAGGATCTGGCTGTTCGGTTCTTGCACTGTGACACCCCCGAACTCTGCATTAAATCCATCCAACCAAATCTGGACCAACTTTAATGACCAACAAATATAATTCCTCTCAGCAATCAGCTAACTGAATGATTCACTCACTTTCAGATGAAGGGGTACCTACACTGTCGGGGTGTTTAGATTGCCAGGAGATAAGGTCCGCAGGGACGAGATGTCTTCTGTTAACTGATATGAGCCTGTCTTTACCCTGCTGGCAATTCCGGTTTATATTAGTAAAACTGTTGTTTCTGAAAATACTAAACAACGAGACACTTCACTGACTGAACCACCCAGACCAGATCACCCTGGAAAGTCCTCCTCAGAAACATTGGGGTCTTGTGATCCAACTAGAGAGAAGCACCACACCTCCCACTCTACGGACAACATGGCAGAGCAGGGTATCTTGTAAGGGACTTTAAATCACACAACATTGGATTCATTGATGAAACCAATTAAGTTTCTTTCGTTCACCCCCCGAAATCATTAAAAACCTCCATTAAACAGCTTTTCAAACCAAACTCTCACCCACATGTGACATCATTCTGGTGCCCCCACATAAAACCATGAAACATAGGAGCAAAATTAGGCCATTTGGCCCATTGCTCCTGCTCTGCCATTTAATCATACCTGTTCCAATTTTCTTCATTCCCAGTCTCCTTCCTTCTCCCCATAAACCATCATCAATTAAGAACCTAGGAACCTCTGCCTTTGATATCCGTAAATACCTGGCCTTCACAGCTGCCCATGGCAAAGGATTCCACAGATTCCGCACTCTCTGGCTAAAAAAATTTCCCCTCATCTCCTTTCTAAAAGAATGCCCGTCTATCCCCGTTAATCTGAGACTGCATCCTCTCATCCTAGACTCTCCCAATACAGGAAACATCCTCTCCACATTCACTCGATCAAGACCATTCACCATTTGATAGAATTCAATGAAATCATCCTTCATTCCTCTGAATACAGATCCAGAGCCATCAAATGCTCTTCATATGACAGGCCATTCAATTCTGCACTCATTTTCATAAACCTCCTTTGAAATCTCTCCAGTGTCAGCACATCCTTTCTGAGATAAGGGGCCCAAAACTGCTGAGAATAATCCAAGAGCTTTATAAAGTTTCAACATTACATCCTCACTTTCATATTTTAGTCTTCTTGAACTGAATGCGAATATTATATTTGCCTTCCTCACCACAGACTCAACCCACAAATTAACCTTTAGGGAATCCTGCACAAGGACTCCCAAGTCCATTTGCACCTCAGATATTTTTTTGTACCTTCTCTCCATTTAGAGAATAGTCAACCTTTTCATTTCTTCTCGCAAAGTGTATAATCATGCACCTCCCAACACAATATTCTATCTGCCATTTTGTTGCCCATTTTCCTGATCCTTCTGTAGCCTCCCTACTTCTCCAAAACGACCTGCCCTTCCACCTATCTTTAAATCCCCTGCAAACTTTGCAACAAAGCAATAAATTCCATCATCCAAATCATTGGCATATAACATGAAAAGAATCATTCCCAACATAGATCCTTGTGGAACTCCACTAGAAACCGGTAGCCAGCCAGAAAAAGGCTGTCTATATGTCCACTCATTTCCTCCTGCCGATCAGCCACTACATTTTCCCTGTAATAACATAGGCTCAGAGCTCGTTAAGGAGCCTCATGTGTGGCACCTTGTCGAAGGCCTGAAAATCCAAGTACACAACATCAGCCAATTCTCCCTTCTCTACCCTGCTTATTATTTCTTCAAAGCTTTCCAACAAATTTATCAGGAAACAATGCTGACTCCAGCCTATTTTACCTTGTGCCTTCAAGTACCCCGAACTCACATCCTTAACAATCGACTCCAACATCTTCCCAACCACTGTCAGACTGAGTGGCCTATAGTTTCCTTTCTTCTGCCTCTCTCCCTTCTTGAAGAGTGGAGTGACATTTGCAACTTTCCAGCATTCCAGCACCATTCCTGAATTTAGTGATTCTTGAAGGATTATTACTAATGTCTCCACAATCTTTCCGGCCACCTCTTTCAGAACAGTTGGTGCAAACCATCTGCTCCAAGTTACTTATCTGCCATCAGATCTTCAGTTTCCAAAGAACCTTCTCTCTTGTTGTGGTCCTTTCTGTACAGGTCTCACCTTCCCTGGAAGAGAGTCATGGAACCAAAAATCTTATCCCCTCCCCTTCCCTCCCCCCACCACAAGCCTGATGTCATGCATGGGTTTGCTATACCGGGGTCTGACGTCATCAGTGCGGTTACTTAAGTCTGCCGGTTTGTTTCTCGTGGTTGTGCTGTTTAATCTTTTTTCCATTCAGACAAGGGAGTTAGATCCAGATCTGTCACGTCCTCTCATTGTGGGTGGGGATTTTTCTCATTGACTCCATTCCACTGTTACAACTTGCCGAAGTGCAGCCAATGTTTTGAGGTATATAACCCTATTAATGCAAGAAGGAAGCCTTTTCTGTTTTTTTGGGCTTCTCAAACATTTGTACACTTCAGTGAAATCTCCCTCTGGAAGTTCCGGAGGAGAAGCTCAGTCTTTCTAATATTTCCACACAATTAAAGTGGGGTGTCGTTTATTATTGTCATGTACCGAGGTTCAATGAAAATCTTGTCTTGCATACCATCCTCTCAGATCAACACATTACAGCAGTAGAGTATGGTAAAACATTAACAGAGTCAGGAGTCCATCTTATAATGCTGAGGAATATTCAGTTTGCTTATATCAGCAGAATGGGAAATGCCCCTAGGTCTGGTGGTGCATTTTCTGTTTTTTTGTTTTCATTTATCTTTGACCTGGTGGGTGGTTGAGAATTGAGAATGTCTGGTCTGGAGTTCTGGGAATCTTTAATTATGTTGCCTGAATTACTGAGGCAGCAGGAAATACAGAGTGATTCCATGGAGGGGAGGCTTGTTTCCATGATGTGTCCACAGTTCTCTGCTACTTCTTGAAGTCAAAAGAAGAGAGTAGCCGTACAAAGGTGTGAAGTATCTGGATGGGATACTTTTCATGGTGTAAACCTAAATTCGCCGGGCCAATAACACATCACAAACAGTTCTTTACTTTATCCTTTTCCCCAGTTCATCTGTTTGAACTCAGCCGGCACGAAGCTCGGAGCCAAGCATCAGAGAGACTGAACTCCACTCCCTTTGGCGGCTCATGACGAACCTCTGTCTAACATGCAGAAACGTTACAATTTATAGAACTAGCAAAACAGAGCAATTTAGTTCAACTGGTATTCCCACCGAGTCTGTTAGAGCAAAACTTAATTTCTTAGATAAGAGGGTTTTAATTACAAATGAATGCTCTGTCCAATCCTTATCAGTTATTCTCTTTTGTTAGACAAAGAAGGGAGCTTAGTTCAAACCGTGTCTCATGAGAACTCAACTCTACATAACGTTCCCAAGAGATATCTGTGAGTCGTTAATCTAAACAAGCTGCAAGCAGATTCCTCAGTGAAGGACAAAACAGAAATTTGCACACTCTCCAGAACAGAGTACATATAACTTTGCATTTAATTTTAACCTGTTATTTACAAGCGTCCAAGAATCATTTCTTACATCCCCCAATACCCTTAAAACTTCATCACCAGAGTATGGTAGCAGATGGTTGCCTCTCTGACTGGAAGCCTATGACTAGTGGTGTGCCACACGGATCAGAGCTGGATCTGTTGTTGTTTGTCATCTCTATCAGTAATTTGGATGATAGGCTGGTTAATAGGATGAGCAAATTTGTGGATGACACCAAGACTGGTGGTGTGTGGACAATGAGGAAGACTAGCTTGCAGTGAGACTGGCTTACAGTGAGATCTGGACCTGTGGAAAAATGGGTTGAGAAATGGAAAATAGAATTTAATGCAGACAAGTGCGAGGTGTTGTGCTTTGGTAGGGCATTCCAGGGTAGGTCTGACACAGTGACTGCTAGGGCACTGAGAAGTGTTGTAGAAGAAAGGGATCTGGGAATACAGGTCTATGTTTCACTGAAAGTGGTGTCACAGTTCGATAGGGATGAAAAGAAAGATTTTGGGACATTGGCCTTCATAAACCAAAGTACTGAGTACAGGAGATGGATGTTATGCTGACTTTGTACAAGACATTGGTGAGGTCTAATTTGTAGTATTGTGTGATGTTTTGGTCACCAATCTAGAAGACGATGTAAAAGAGGTTGAAAGAGTTCAGAAAAAATTCACAAGGATGTTGCCAAGTCTGGAGGACTTGGGTTATAAGGGGAGGTTGAACGGGTCAGGACTTTATTCCTTGTGATGCAGAAGATTGAGGAGAGGTTTGATGGAGGTGTATCAAAATTATGAGGGTTTTAGATGGGTAAATGCAAACTGGCTTTTTCCACTGAGATGGTGTGGGACTACAAACAGAGGCCATGAGTTAAGGGTGAAAGGTGAAATATTAAGGGGAACATGCAGAGAAACGTCTTCACACAGACGGTCATCCAGGTGTGGAATGAGCAGACAGCCCAACTGGTGCATGTGAGCTCAATTTCAACATTTAAGAGGTTTGTACAAGTATCTGGATGGTAGGGGTATGGATGTAGATAGTTTAAATAGTTCAACACAAACTAGATGGGCCAAAGTGCCTGTCTCTGTGTTGTACTTTTCTATGACTCTATGACAAGAACATGAAATAATACTAATGTTCATTTAATTCCTTTCAACAGCTGTGAAGACCAACCATTCACCTGGGCAGGAAATGTTTACATGGCCTTAAAACTGTGGCACTTTACATTGACAGTAGATAAAAGAAAATCCCAGCTGCACATCCACATAGGCTATTTACGTGAGAGTCCTTCAGTTACAGTGGGGCCAAGATCTCATGCAGCTCAGTGGGAAGAGGGAATAATACCAGTGGAGAGAGTCAGACTGAGCCAGGTCACAGGTTGGAGATGGCAGAAATGTCCCATTCTTAAAGAGACAGGAAGAGCATCAGAGAGTTTGATGGTCATTCCAGATACTAGCACTGTGCCCAGTTAGAAGATGATTTCTCTCTCCAACTTGGGTTGAACCTCAGAGTAAAAATGTGATGTCAGATCACACCTTGGCAACTAAAGTTATCTCATCTGAAATGTTGTCCTTCACCCATTGATGGATTTTATATTTTTTTTTCAGGTTAAAAACGACAAGGAATTTATCTATGTAATCTCGAACACAACACACCAGTTTTGCTGTCTCTGTCCACATATATAAGAGGTGGAGCAAGGGATTCATTCAACCATCCTTCCTGCTCAGACTGTGGGGAGGGATTCACTCGATCATCTGACCGACTGGCAGGCCTGTCAGTTTACACAGGGGAGAGGCTGTTCACCTTTTCAGACTGTGGGGATTCAAGGTCATCTCATGAAGGTACATCAGCAAGTTCACACTGGGACAAGGCCATTCACCTGTTCTGTGGGTGAGAAGGGATTCAGTCGGTCTTCCCACCTGTGGACACACCAGTCAGTTCACACTGGGCAGAGGCTGGTCATCTGCTGAATTTGTGGGGAAGGATTCACTCGGTCATCTGACCTAATGGCTCACCAGCGAGTTCACACCAGGGAGCGGCCATTCACCTGCTTGGACTGTGGGAAGGGATACACTTGCTCTTCTAAACTGAAGTTACATCAGCGAGTTCACACTGGAGAGAGGCCATTTACCTGCTCAGACTGTGGGAAGGGATTCACTTGCTCAGCTAATCTGAAGTTACATCAGAGAGTTCACACTGGAGAGAGGCCGTTCACCTGCTCAGAATGTGGGAAGGGATTCACTCAGACATCCCAACTGAAGGAACATCAGCGAGTTCACACTGGAGAGAGGCCGTTCATCTGCTCAGACTGTGGGAAGGGATTCACTTGCTCATCTCATCTGAAGGTACATCAGCGTATTCACACTGGGGAGAGGCCGTACACCTGCTCAGACTGTGGGAAGGGATTCACTCAGTCATCCCAACTGAAGGAACATCAGCGAGTTCACACTGGAGAGAAGCCATTCATCTGCTCGGACTGTGGGAAGCGATTCAATTGCTCATCTAATCTACAGAGACACCAGCGAGTTCACACTGGAGAGAGGCCGTTCACCTGCTTAGACTGTGGGAAGGGATTCACTGAGTTAACTAGCCTACAAGCACACCAGTCAGTTCACACTGGAGAGAGGCCGTTCACCTGCTCAGTGTGTGGGAAGGGATTCACTCGGTTAACTCAGCTGAAAGAACATCAGAGCGCTCACACTGGAGAGAGACCATTCTCCTGCTCATTCTGTGGGAAGGGCTTCACTCGGTCATCTGACATAATGGCACACCAGCGAGTTCACACCGGGGAGCGACCGTTCATCTGCTCGGACTGTGGGAAGGGATTCACTTGCTTATCTAATCTGAAAGTACATCAGAGAGTTCACACTGGGGAGAGGCCGTTCACCTGCTCAGTCTGTGGGAAAGGATTCACTCAGGCATCAAACCTGCAAGAACACCAGCGAATTCACACTGGGGAGCAGCCGTTCATCTGCTCGGACTGTGGGAAGGGATTCACTTGCTCATCCCAACTGAAGGTACATCAGAGAGTTCACACTGGGGAGAGGCCATTCACCTGCTCAGACTGTGGGAAGAGATTCACTTGCTCATCCCAACTGAAGGTACATCAGAGAATTCACACTGGGGAGAGGCCGTTCACCTGCTCAGACTGTGGGAAGGGATTCACTCAGTCATCCGAACTGAAGGTACATCAGCGAGTTCACACCGGACAGAGGCCGTTCACCTGCTCAGTCTGTGGGAAGGGATTCACTTTGTCATCGTACCTACTGAGACACCAGTCAGTTCACACCAGGGAGTGGCCATTCATCTGTTCAGTCTGCGGGAAAGGATTCACTGAATCATCCTCCCTACAGAGACACCAGTCAGTTCACACTGGGGAGACGCTGTTCACCTGCTCAGACTTTGGGAAGAGATTCTCTCAGCCATATCAACCAAATATGCATCATTGAGTTCATCGAGCTGGGATGAGGCTGTTCACCTGCTCTGAATGTGGGAAGCAATTCACTCAGCCATCTAAACTTATGTAACTCTCGCTGAGGCTAGCAGCTTAATAGAGGGGGTGATAGCAACCCCCCACCCCCCAGCCCAATCTTATCTAATTCTACGTTAGTCTGTTTTTTAAGCTTGGCTGAATAAGAAATCATCTGACCACGTAAAAATGCTTTAAATGTATCCCATATAATTAATTTGGACATACCCCCTATATCATTAAAATGAAAGAATTATTTTATCTGGGTTTCAATAAAACCGACAAAGTCAGAGTTTTGCAAAAATGTCTGAGACATGTACCATGTTGGGTGGGCAAGAATGACATAATGAAATTCAAAACACAAACTCAAATGTGCATGATCAGATATAGCAATGGCGTCATATTCACAATTTTTATCACTAGGTAAGAAGCAGGGACCGATTATAATATAATCAACCCCCAAATATTTTTTTATAAACATGTGAAAAGAAAGAATATTCTCTGTTATCAGGGTGCAGATATCTCCATAATTCAATCAATCCAAGATCGATCAAAAAGGAGTTAATAAGTGACGCAGAGTGATTTGGAAGTCGCTGATTGGTTGAGCTCTTTTCAATCATAGGATTTAAACAACAGTTAAAATCCCCACCCATTATCACATATATTCATTTGAATCAGGCAGTAAAGCAAATACCTTTTTTTAAAAGAAGAAGGATCATCTAAGTCAGGACCATACAGATTGACAAAAACAACTTTTCTGTTACAGATCACTCCTTTAACAATTAAAAATCTACCCTTCGAATCTGACTCAGTATCCTCGTGAATAAATATATTAGATTTAATAAAGATGGACAGGCCTTTAGTTTTACTCTGCGAAGTAGAGTGGAACTGCAAACCTCTCCACCATCCAAAAAAATATATTTTGATCTCCCACCCTGATATGTGTCTCTTGAGCAAAAATTATATCAGTTTGGAATCGGTTAATAGTTTTGTCTTTTTCTCGTTTAATAGGATGATTCCAAGCACATACATTCCAACTTATTACATTAATCCATTTAAATACCATATTATAATTTTATTCTACTTTATACCTGCACAGAGCACATACCAATATGGGATGATCAAAAATGGTGGTGATGAAGAATACAACCACATAGAAAACACCCATGATCCAGAACCACCCAAGAGGAAAAAACTCCTAATTCTAACCCCACCCACCTCCCTGAAAGCCCAAAAAAAAAAGGCAAGCAACCTAGGATAGCATACGAAGCCAGGGACTGCTCTGTCTGTACAGACTCTTGATGCCCAAATTACTGAAGACGAAATTCATAAAGCTACTTTTCCAATGCAATCTGGTAAGGCCCATGGACTTGATGGCTGTCCTGTAGAATGTTATAAAAAAAATTGGAAAATTGCTTTTTCTGGATATATGTTAGAAATGTTTAAGGATTCTTTTGTGAAAGGTGATTTACCCTCTACTTTCTGTGAGGCTTCTATTTCTTTAATTCTTAAAAAGGATAAAGATCCTACTAACTGTGCCTCATATAGACCTATTTCATTATTGAATGTAAATGCTAAGATTCTGTCAAAGATACTGGCCAATCGGTTAGATAATATTTTAAGTAAAATTACTTTAAAGATCAAACAGGCTTTATAAAGGGTCGTTATTCCTTTTCAAATGTTCGGAGACTACTTAACATTATATATTTGTCCTCTTTTAAAACTCCACAATGTGTCGTTTCTTTGGAAGCTGAAAAAGCATTCGATTGAGTCGAAATATTTATTTAATGTTTCAGAGAAATTTGGCTTCGGTGTTAATTTTAATAATTGGTTTGGAATGATATATAAAGCTCCTATTGCTACTGTGGTCAATAACAACTGTAGGTTTCCTTTTTTTCAGATTTCATGGGCGACAAGACAAGGTTGTCCATCAAGTCCTTTGTTATTTAATTTAGTGTTAGAACCCCTTGGTATTGCTCTTCGTGAAGCTAAAAATATTCATAGGATTTTTGTGAATGGACCATTCATAATTTTTCTCTTTACGCTGACTAGTTATTGGTTTATATATCTAATCCCAAAGAATCTATTCCTGCTTTGCTAAAATTATTCAATGAATTTGGAGATTTTTCAGGATATAAAATAAATTTGAGTAAAAGTGAATTGTTTCCTTCAAATGAACCTGCCTCTATATATGATAATACTCCTTTCAAAGTCACAGATTCTTTTAGATATTTAGGTGTTATAATCACTAAAAAATATAAGGATCTTTATAAAGCCAATTTCGTTCCTTTGGTAGACTCTATGAAGTATTTATTTAGTAGATGGAGTCCACTTACATTTTCACTTGTCGGTCATATTCCTATAGTTAAAATGATGATTTTACCAATTCTTTAATATTTATTTCAGAATATCCCTGCTTTTTACTAAGACATTTTTTGATCAGATTGATTCTATTATTTTATCTTTTATTTGGAATAATAAAAGACCAAGAATTAGTAAATGTCACTTACAAAAGTTGAAAAGGGATGGAAGTCTCGCTTTGCTGAATTTAAGAATGTATTACTGGGCTGTTAATGTGCGATATATGTCCTTTTGGTTATATTGGGTTGATAAGAACGATCGGCCAATTTGGGTAGACCTGGAATTGAAAGCTGTGAAACAGTTTTACTTAACCTCGTTATTGGGAGTTGCTTTACCTATACAATTAGCTAAAGTTGCTAATTTAAACCTATACTCTGTGATTAAGCATTCTTTACAAATTTGGCTCCGGTTCCACAATTTTTTTTTAATTTTAATCTTAAAAAAATTAAACTTTGTGGTTTAATTTATCAAAATTACCTTTTTGAGCCTTCTTTGAGTAATCCATTTTTTTTTACTTTTTGATGCATAAAGGTATTAATTCTTTTTTGGATTTATTTAAAGAAGATAGATTGATGTCTTTTGAACAATTAGTTGATAAATATTATCTTTCATACTCACACTTTTTACAATACCTTCAAGTTAGACATTTCTTACAAAAATATTTAAGTAATTTTCCTTGTGTATTGGAGGTTGACATGTTAGATACTATTAAGAGTATGAACCCTTCGATGAAGGGTTCTATTGGAAGAATTTATATTTTTTTTATTACAATGGGATAGGTGTTCTTTATTTAAGATTGAACAAGATTGGGAGAAGGAACTCAATTTATCTTTTATGACGGAGGATTGGACACGGATTCTGAAGCTGAACTCTTCTTCGATATGTGCTAGTCATTTAAAATTGTATATCGTTACCATCTGATGAAGGAGAGACTGTCTAAAATATTTCCTAATGTTGATAGTTATTGTGATGGATGTAAAACTGAGACAGCCATGCTGACACACGTGTTTTGCTCTTGTTCTATCCAGGAACAGTTCTGGAAGTCAGTTTTTTTTTGACAATTTCTAAAGCACTTAAAATTAATTTACAACTTAACAAATTAACTGTGCTTTTTGGAATAATTCCTCAAAATATCTGGTATCTCTATATCTGACGAACATGTTATTGCATTTGTTACATTGATAGCTCGGAGGGCCATTTTGTTGAAGTGGAAGGATACATCAGCTCCCACTTTGTCACAATGGTTCTCTCAAGTGATGCTATGTCTTAGTTTGGAGAAAATTAGAAGTTGAACCTTTGAACCTTTATTTGATTTTGAGAAAAGATGGGATTCATTTGCTTGTTAATATCATTTGAGTTAATTGGTAGATTTCCTCCACGATCTAATTGTAAATTTTGGTATGTATTTTTTTTTTCTTGCTGGCAGATTGCTGTTTATTTTTTAGAAGCTTTTTGTATGACGCATGGCTCCGGGTTGTACACCTAATGGGGTTTCCCCCCACTTTTTCCTGCTGAGTAGGGTTTCTATTTATTATCAACAAAATTTTTCAATCTAGAAAATAATGTTTTTTTTTCCTTGAGACATTGTAAGTGTTGCTTACTTTGATGTACTCATGTTATTTTTGAATAATATAATAATAATATAAAGATTTGAAAAGAAAGAAAGAAACTGCCGAGATACAGTCGGCTATGGACCAGGTGCTGATAAATGGGACCAGTGTAGAATTGATGAAGTTCCTGTCTCTTCTTCCATTAATGTTGCCTCCTTATGGCAAAACTAACCCTCTCACTGTGTCAGAATCAGTGATTAAATCCGGCCCCAAACACTGTGCTTTTATCGCTGCACATTGTAACTTGAACCATCTCACTGAGGGTCTGATGGAGACACAACCTCTGCCCTCTGCACATGTGGTCACATCTCCCCTGCTTCTGACATTTCAAATACACTCAGAATGGTTTTCTGATTCAGTCTGAAGGTTATGGTACATTCAGCTCATTGTCAGACCTGACAAACCATGTCTTCGCACAGCTGGTTCCACCTGTTGGTGTGTCCTCTTTCCTCCACCTCCAGGGAAGCTGCATCTCCACACAAACTCCTCACTTGAGATGATTGTCTGTACCCGTGACACAGGAAATCACATCACTGTCACTCTCCTGATACCATCCGGGAAGCGGTACCGCAACATTAAAGCCAGAACCAACAGGCTCCGGGACAGCTTCTTCCACCAGGCCGTCAGACTGATGAACTCACGCTGATCTGAGTGTACTCTATATTACATTGTCTGTTTTATTGATTATAAACTGTTATAAATTACTATGATTGCACGTTGCACATTTAGATGGAGACGTAAAGATTTTTACTCCTGATGGATGTAAGAAATAAAGTCAATTCAATTGAGTTCCTGATTCCGTGTCTGAGCTGCTCGCCTCCGGGTGTCCTCCGTCAACAAGCTTCTTCCTCAGTCACCATCTGTCAGATTATAAAAAAACAATTAAAACGATCTATCAGACAGCTCCTGTACCCCTCCACCCCTGAACAGGTTCCCCTGTTACAACTCTCTGCTCAGCCCCTTCCCTATTCCCTTTCCCTTTCAGACTCCCGATGTGCCAGCAGATCCGAATTCACCGTGTGGACATTTCTACCCCACAGGAGGCTGTACAAACCCGTGTCCTTCTCTGATGCACAGCTCAGTGACCCCAATCCCTGTCTGCACTCGCAGCCCATGACGGTGACAGCTGTCCTAGACTCTGTAACTCACAATCTTGTAACACAGAATCTTGTTCACAGCAAGTTTAGACAGTCATTAATATGAAGAGAGAATTGTTGTTTCCTGAAAGGACAGGCGAGCGAAGCTGTCTGATCCAATTCACCAGATGGTCCGGTGTTTACAAGTTAATTTGTCCCGGGACCCACACCCACACCCACTCATAACCCCGACCCACACAGACAGACAGACTGTCCCTTCGCCCCAAACCCCCTGCAGAACCACAAGGAATTGATCCACGGCCCGGGCTCGGTCGCAAAGTGAAAACCGGGGCTGAGGAGAGCCCGGAGACAAACACCCCGCTGCCCACTCCACCAACAACACGGCACAGCCGGACACATCTCACAACACCGGATCCGGTCCCGATGAAACCCGAATTTAATTTTGTTGTTCCAGATCGGACCCAACAAAAGGTGTTTTAAAACTGAAGCGCTCCCCCTCACGTGACGTCACACAGCAGCCCCCACGCGCCTGACGTCACCCATGGTCTCCCCGTATCTGCATCTGCTGTCTCGAGCGCGGTGCCTTACGTCACACACGCGCTGCTGTGCTCGAGCTTTTTCGGTTTAACGGCTGAGCTACTGAGCACGAGCCACGACCCCCCTCCCGATCAGTCGACAGAGGAATTGAATTGATTGCAGAGATGCTCTATTCCCATTGGTCTGAAACGATGTCAATCACTGGTTACAACCAATAGTGGAGGCGGACCAGCCGAGAGGGCGTTACCCCGTTAAAGCGGAATAAAATCTTAAAGTAAATGTTCCGCTTTCTGATTTATTTCCATTTCCCTCCGAGGGAAGTTGGGGCGTTTGTGAAGCGTCTCCTTCGGCCGGAGTCTGATGTATCGCTGAGAGGTAGGAGGAGACCGCTCGGCCCGTCGGTTTGATGCCGGTTCCCCGGGGAGGGAGAGGGGGATTTTATTGAAAGGATGAAGACGGTGAGAGAGGGGGCGGACAGGATGTTTGTCCCGGTGGGGACAGGAGGGGCTCATCTGTGGAAATGTCTGAGCCCACGGTGGTGGCGAGCAGAGGGATTCACCACATTGGGGGGCAAACACCGGCAGACTGTTGCCCTGCAAGCGGGGCCAATGGTCCGGGCAAAGTGGGGATGGGAGCGGTGTTGGGGGCTCCGGGTCTTATTGAATGACAGGACTGTTTGGAGGGGCCGAGTGGCCTTCTCCAGTTCCTGGTCTCTGTGTGTTTAAATACAAGGAATAACCAGACCCTTCCCGGGCCTGCAAGATGTCCCAGTCGGTGTTGTAGGGACTAATGCTTTGAACCCAGTTGTTCCCAAGCTGTGTCAACGATTTGGCTGAGAGACCAAATCCAACATTTCCAAATCTGTTACTGACACAAAATGTATGTTCATAGAAACATAGAAAACCTACAACACAATTCAGACCCTTCAGCCCACAAAGCTGTGCCGAACATGTCCTTACCTTAAAATTACCTAGGGTTACCCATAGCCCTCTATCTCTATAAGCTCCATGTACCTATCCGAAAGTCTCTTAAAAGACCCTTTCGTATCCGCCTCCACCACCATTGCCGGCAGCCCATTCCACGCACTCACCACTCTCTGAGTAAAAAACTTACCCCTGACATCTCCTCTGTACCTACTCCCCAGCACCTTAAACCTGTGTCCTCTTGTGACAGCCATTTCAGCCCTGTGGAAAAAGCCTCTGACTATCCACACGATCATCTTGTACAGCTCTATCAGGTCACCTCTCAATCCTCCAGCTTGAACTCCATCTGTCACTTCTCAGCCAAGTTTTGCATCCTATCAATATCCCGCTGTAAGCTCTGACAGCCCTCCACACTATCCACAACACCCCCAACCTTTGTGTTATCAGTAAATTTACTAACCTACCACTTCCTCATCCAGGGCATTTATATAAAGAGTAGGGGTCCCGGAACAGATTCCTGAGTCACACCACTGGTGACCAACCTCCATGCAGAATATGACCCGTCTACAACCACTCTTTGCCTTCTGTGGGCAAGCCAGTTCTGGATCCACAAACCAATGTCCCCTTGAATCCCATGCCTCTTTACTTTCTCAATAAGCCTTGCATGGTCTACCTTGTTAAAGATCATCTGAAATCCAAGCCAACATCCACTGCCTCTGCTTTATCTATACTGCCTGCTATTTCCTCAAAGTATTCCAAGAGATTTGTCAGACATAATTTCCCCTAAAGGACTCCTGCTGACTTTGGCCTACTTCATCAGGCGTCCCCAATTACAGTACCCAAAAAAACTCACCCTTAATACACACAAACACCTTCCTGACCACTGAGATCAGCCTAACGGTCCTATAATTTTCTTTCTTCTGCCTCCCTGTCTTAAAGAGTGGAGTGACATTTGTACTTTCCAATCCACCAGAACCGTTCCAAAATGTAGTGATTCTTGATACATCATTACTCATTACTTTAAGAGAAAACTAAGGGGGAAATTATTTGATCAGAGGCGGGGAGAGTGTGCAACCAGCTGCCAGAGCAAGTGGCAGGGACGATTTCAACCTTTAAGAGAGGTTTGCTTTGGTCCATGGATGAGAAGGATATGGAGGGCTATGGTCCAGGTGGAAGTTGTTGGAACTCGGCAGATTAATGCTTTGGCACGGACTAGATTGGCCGAATGGCATTTTCCTGTGTTGTGGTGTTCTATGACTCTAATGCCTTCACAATCTCTTCAGCTACCTCTTTCTGAACCCTGGGGTGTTCACGTTCTGGTCCAGGAGTCTTATCTACATTCAGGCCTTTTAGCTTCCAAAACACCTTCTCTCCTTGGTAAAAGCATGTATCCTCACTTCTGCCCCACATACTCCCGAATGTTTGGCATTTATGTAATAAATTTAATGACACAATTGTAGTGTGTGACTTCAGTCTGCAGGAGAATTGGGAAAGTCAGACTTGTGTGAGATCGCAAGGAGGGACTGCATTGAATGCATACAAAATGGCTTTTTAGAGCAGCTGATGTTTGAGCCTACTCGGGGAACTGCTATCTTAGATTGCATGTTGTGTAAGATGTGGTTAATGTAAAGGAATCATTAGAAGGCAGTGATCATAATATGATTGAATTCCTACTGCAATTTCTGAGGGAGAAGCATAGGTCACATGCATAGTATCACAATGGAACAAAGGGAATTACAGAGGCATGAGAGAGGTGATTCCCCAGGTGGATTGGAGAAGGATACTGGTGGGGATGACCAGAGCAGAAATGGCTGACGTTTCTGAGAACAGTTCATAATGTACTGAACAGATATGTCCCGCAGAAATAGTTCTCAAACAGCGGGGCTAGGCTACCGTGGCTGACAAAGGGAGTTAAGGACTGTATAAAAGTGAAGGAAAGTGCATATAAGGTAGCAAAAGTGAGTAGGAAGTTAGATAATTGGGTAGCTTTTAAAATCCAAAACAGGCAATGAAAAAAAGCTATTTGAAGAGAGCAAACTAGACAATAATATAAACCATTATAATAGTGGTCTCGGCCTGAAACATCGACTGCACCTCTTCCTAGAGATGCTGCCTGGCCTGCTGCATTCACTAGCAACTTTTATGTGTATTGCTTGAATTTCCAGCATCTGCAGAATTCCTGTTGTTAATAGTGAATTATTATCTGATTGGGGAGAAGGTTCAAACAACAGAAGTACAGAAGGAAATATGAGTCCTTGGGGCAAGACTCCCAGAAGGTTAATTTACAGGTTGAGTCTGTGGTAAAGAAGGCAAATGCAATGCTGGCATTTAAAGTGAAGTAGAAAATATAAGCAAGGAGATAATGCTGATAATTTATAAGGCACAACTTAGGCTGCACTTAGAATATTTTGGACCCATATCTCAGAAAAGGTGTGTTGTTATTGGAGAGAGTCCAGAGGATACTGAAGAAGATGATTCCGGAAATGAAGGGGTTAAGATATGAGAAGCATTTGCCAGCCTTGGGCCTGTACTCCTGCACTGACTTATGTTTAATAAATGCAGATGATGGGTGGTAAATCTCACTGAAACCCACCGAATGTGGAAAGGTCTGGAAAGGGTGGATGAGGAAAGGACTTTTCGTATGGTGTTTGTAGCCATAACAGAGGGCACAGCCTCAAAACTGAGGAGTGACCTATTAGAGTAGTTAATGAGGATTTTATTTAGTCAGAGAGCAGTGAATCTGTGGAATTCTCTGACACAGATGGCAGTGGAGGCCAAGTCTGTGGCTACATTTAAGGCAGAAGCTAATAGTTTGCTGATCAGTCAGGGCATTACAGGATATGCCAAGGAAGCAGGTGCATGGGGCTGAGTGAGAACTGGGATCAGCCATGATAGAACAGCGGAGCAGACTTGATGGGGCTGAATGGCCTAATTCTGCTCCTATGTTTTATGGTCTTATACTGCTCGTGTTTTACACAGTGAAGACTGACACAAAATACTCATTACGCTCGGCCGCTATTTCTTTGCTCTATTACTGACTCTCCAGCATCATCTTCCAGTGGTACAATACCAACTCTTCCCTCTCTTTTACTCTTTATAGATCTGAACAAAAAACCTGCCAAACAGAGCTCAATAGTTAACAAATACAACAAAGGCAATAAACACTTTCATCAATACTGACATTGACTTTTTTAATGAAAATATCTTGGTCCCATTTCAATCATTAAAATTTACAAAGATAAATAAGCACTTTAGAAAAGACTATTTATATTCAAACCCACTTAGATTAACACTACCTTGGACAGAAGGGAGAAGAGAAGTAACACACATGAAAAAAAAAAATCACTCAACAGTCAAATAAAACTTCTAAGTATATATTTTCATCAAAAATGAACAGGATTCAGCACTCCAGGTGTGTATATGAAATCGTCATAAGAAATACAGATGAGAAAACTTCAATGAGAGACGAACTCAGAAAAATGAATCACCACTATGGAAGAAAACATTAACCAGTGGAATGAGTATGACCCTCCATGGGAGACATCCCAATGATCTGAGCAGACGAGATGGTGACAAGGAAGCATCGAGCACCTGACTGAGAGTTGGAGACCTCTTCCCAGAAACAGAGGGGTTCCTTGCAGAAATACAGGACAAGGTGGTTAACAAAAAGAAAGAAAAAAAATCGAAAATACATGAAATATAAACAAACAAGGCAATAAGTGCAGAAAATGCTAAGAGAAACCAGACTCAATCCAAAACATGCCAGGATCCTGCAGAAGTTTAACTCAATCTGATTACTTACAGAGGTACAATAAAGTGGCAGATATCATTCACTAAAATTTTGCTTTAAAGTACAAACTCATGAATGTCCTCCATCACTTCATAAAGGTACCATAAATTCAAGCCTGATCCAGTTTTAGAGTCAAAATCTTACAAATCATATGATAATAAATACATTACTTCAGATAGGACCAACCATAAAACCATCCAGATATAATATTATAGGATAAACAAGCAGGAACAATTCACTCAATAGATATAACCATTCCCAACACACATATGTTCCTCGACCAGAGGAGCACCTCACCACAGGTATTGTTTGTGTCATCAGTCACACAACGGAAAGATTTTCTCGGTCAATCAGCTTCCAAACGTTGCTACTCTGTCATTCGTTGCCATGCCCCGCTGTTGATTCCCTTCTCCTCATCATACCCTGACCATCATCCAGAGCCCCAAACTCTGCCCTGTGCAGACCTGCCTCTGGTTTCTGACCCTGCTTCATTGAACATCCAACTAATAGTTTCCCATTCTGCTTTCAGTCTTTAGAGGACAGTGGTGTTTTCTAATAACCCTTCTGAAGCAGAGAAAATGACCCATAATGTGGAAATGAGTCATGAGTAAGGAGGTTAATAACCAATGTCATTCTTCCTCAGGCCAGAGATTATAGGGACGAAGAACATCTCAGACAGAACTGCAGTCAGCTCGACTTCTTCAGACTGCAGAGAATGCAAGGGAAACCTCTTCACCCACAGAGTGGTGACTGTTTGGAACCAATCACCAGTGGGAGAGTGAGAGATGAACAACAGGGCAGGATTTAAAAGGACTGCCGTGGAACTGAATCACTGGCAGGGTCCAGCCAGCCTGAGCTGATTCTCTGCTGTAAACTAGGTGTGTTATAAATTCACTAAGTACCAGAGACAGAGTTTAAAATAGAAATGACTTATTTGTCTCAGATCCAGAATTTTAAACTCCAGTCCCATTAAAGGTGAATATGCAGCAGAAGAAACTCCTCCCATGCCCAGTGACCAGGGTGCAGAACTGGGTGTGGTGACCAGCAGCAATAATTGCAGAGTTCAGCACCGATAGTCATTCTCGAAATTGTATTCAGCAATGGTGATGGACAAATATCCAGCAAGCAGCTTATTGAAACTTTCTCCCCAGTGTGAACCCGGCAGTGTGTCACAAGTGTAACATGCTGTAGGTTTCACTGCTAATGTAACGGCCTCTCTGTAATATTTCAGTGCTGAGGTAATGGTTTCTCTGAAGCAGCCCTATTTAGATAATGACTAGAGATAACAGGGATTTGGAGTGCAGGGCTATCCAATGAAAAAAATGTTCTTTCTTATGAGTCTGGAAGAGAGATTTTCATGGTCTTTTGCTGGGGAGAGATGAGAAGGCACGAATGGTGAGAGTGGGCCCTTTTTCTTTTTTTTTGTTTACTTTACTAACCCTATAGTCAAAGTAAGTATTATAAAGAGCAATCGTTTAATCACATATTGTGTACCATTTGTTATTTTGGGATACTGATTTGTAACAGGGGACACATCACGCAGCATCCACCCAAACGAGATTTCGTAACTTGCCGGGGCTGGGAGGCTATCAACCCTTATATTAAGCTGCTAGCTGAAGCGAGAGTTACATAAGCTTAGATGGCTGAGTGAATCGCTTCCCACATTCACAACAGGTGAACGGCCTCTCCCCAGTGTGAACTCAATGATGCACATTTGATTGATTTGGCTGAAAGAATCTCTCCCCAGAGATTGAGCAGGTGATCGGCCTCTACCTAGTGTGAACTCGCTGGTGTTTATGTAGTTGGGATGACCAAGTGAATCCCTTCCCACACACAGAGCAGGTGAATGGCCTCTCCCCTGTGTGAACTCGCTGGTGTCTCTGTAGTTGAGATAACCGAGTGAATCCCTTCCCACATACTGAGCAGATGAACGACCGCTCCCCAGTGTGAATGAACCGGTGTTCTTGAAGGTGGGATGACTGAAAGAATCCTTTCCCACAGTCTGAACAGGTGAATGGCCTCTCCCCAGTGTGAACTCGCTGATGTACCTTCAGTTGAGATGAGAAAATGAATCCTTTCCCACAGACTGAGCAGGTAAATGGCCATTTCCCTATGTGGGCTGACTGGTGTCTCAGTAGCTGAGATGATAAAGTGAATCCCTTCCCACACAATGAGCAGGTGAACGGACTCTCCCCAGTGTGAACTCCCTGATGTACCTTCAGTTTAGATGAGCAAGTGAATCCCTTCCCACAGTCCGAGCAGGTGAATGGCCACTCTCCAGTGTGAACTGACTGGTGTCTCAGTAGATGAAATGACTCAGTGAATCCCTTCCCACAGTCCAAGCAGGTGAATGGCCTCTCCCCGGTGTGAACACTCTGATGTACCTTCAATTTAGATGACTGAGTGAATCCCTTCCCACAGTCTGAGCAAATGAACGGCCTCTCCCCAGTGTGAACTCGCTGATGTACCTTGAGTTGAGATGAGCAAGTGAATCCCTTCCCACAGTCTGAGCAGGTGAATGGCCTCTCCCCAGTGTGAACTCGCCGATGTACCTTCAGTTTAGATGACCAAGTGAATCCCTTCCCACAGACTGAGCAGGTGAACGGCCTCTCCCCAGTATGAACTCGCTGGTGTGCCACTAGGGTGGATGACTGAGTGAATCCCTTCCCGCAGTCTGAGCAGGTGAACGGCCTCTCTCCAGTGTGAGCTCTCTGATGTACCTTCAGTTCAGATAACCAAGTGTATCTTTTCCCACAGTCTGAGCAGGTGAATGGCCGCTCCCCGGTGTGGACTCGCTGGTGAGCCATTAGGTCAGATGACCGAGTGAATCCTTCCCCACAAATTCAGCAGATGACCAGCCTCTGCCCAGTGTGAACTGACTGGTGTGTCCACAGGTGGGAAGACTGACTGAATTCCTTCTCACACACAGAACAGGTAAATGGCCTTGTCCCAGTGTGAACTTGCTGATGTACCTTCAGTTGAGAAGACCGACTGAATCCATTCCCACTGTCTGAGCAGATGAATGGGATCTCTCCTGTGTAAAATGACGGGTGTGCCAGTCGGTCAGATGATCGAGTGAATCCCTCCCCACAGTCTGAGCAGGAAGGATGATCGAGTGAATCCCTTGCTCCACTTCTTAAATATCTGGACAGAGACAGAAAAACTGGTGTGTTGTGTTCGAGATTTCCGTAGACAAATTCCTTGTCATTTTTAACCTGTAAAAAGATGTACAAAATCGTCAATGGGTTTAGGACAACACTGCAGATGAGATCACTTGAATCATCAAGGTGCAATCTGGAATCACACCGTTACAGTGAGGTTCAACCCAAGTTGGAGAGAAATCATCTTCTAACTGGGCACAGTGCTGGCATCTGGAATGACCATCAAATTCTTTGATGATTTTCCTGTCTCTATAAGAATGGGGCATTTCTGCCATCTCCAATCTGTGTCCTGGCTCAGTTTGACTCTCTCCATTGGTATTATTCCCTGTTCCCACTGAGCTGTCCCACAGTAACTGAAACAATCAAATGCAAATTAGCTGGAAGCGCACTCCACGCACCCACCACTCTCTGTGTAAAAAAAACTTACCCCTGACATCCCCTCGGTATCTATTTCCAAGCACCTTAAAACTATGCCCCCTCGTGTTAGCCATTTCAGCCCTGGGAAAAACGTCTGGCTATCCACACGGTCAATGCCCCTCATCATCTTATACACCTGAAAAAGGCTCTAAACATAAACAAGGAAATTATACATTGCTTTGAGGATTTTCCAGAAGTATACAGAATTATGAGGGTACAGATAGGGTAAATGCAAGCAGTTTCTTCCACAAAGGTTGGGTGGGATGACAACCAGAGGTCAAGCGTAAGTGCGGAAGGTGAAAATTTAATGGATCAAGTGGAAAAGCTCTTTACTGAAATGGTCGTGAGAGTGTGGAATGAGATGTCAGCACAAGTGGTGAATATGAGCTCGATTTCACCATTTCGAAGGCGTTTGGATGGGAGCCTGGATGGTTGGGGTATGGAGGGCGATGGTCCCGGTGCAGGTAGATGCATTAGACAACTTAAATGTTTTTTTGGCATTGACTAGATGGGCCAAATGGCCTGTTTCCATACTGAACTTCTCCATGTTTCTATGACAGAGAAGCTGGCCAAACTTGTTTGGAAGGGAAAATGTAGGAGTGACAACGGAGCAGCAAAGGCTGGAGTTTCTGGGAGCAATTCAGGAGCTGAGTGATTGATACATCCCAAAGAAGTGGAAGCATTGGAAAGGCAGGAGGACACAACCGTGGCTGAAATGTGAAGCCAAAGCCAACATAAAAGCCAAAGAGAAGGCAAAATAATGAGCAAAAACTATTGGGAAGCTTTTAGAAACCAACAGAAGATGACCAAAGAAAAAGTCAGATGAGTTCAGGGCATGGAATTATGATATCGTAGTTATTAATGAGTCTTGGTAGCACCCAACAGTCTGAGGCATTTAGAGGAACAAAATATTCCGGGCCTCAATATCTCTTGAAAACCAAGGTTCCCTGCACCAGTTACCTTTCAACTTTTATTTTGGCAGACACCCTCAAAATTTCACTCCTGAAGGCCTCCCACTTACCAAGTACTCCTTTGTTAGAAAACGGCCTGTCCCAAACCACACTTGTCAGATCTTTTCTGATACCATCAAAATTGACCTTTCTCCAATTTAGAATCTCAACCCGTGGTCCTGACCTCTCTTTTTCCATATTTACTTTGAATTTCATGGCATTATGATCACTAATTTCTGTCACTAGCCCTGGATCATTTCCTAACAGCTTATTGTACACTTCTACGTCGGGAATTCTACGTATTGATTAAGGGCACACTTGACAAACTCTACCCCATATAGTCATTTTATAGAATGCGAGTCCCAGTCAATATATGGACAGTTAAAGTCAGTTACTGAATCAACCTTTGTTTCTTTGCATGGTCTGCGATTTCTCTACAAATTTGTTCCTCTAAATCCCTCAGACTGTTGGGTGCAACTAAATCCCAATAATGGCTACAATATCATAATTCCCTGTCCTGAGCTCATCTGGCTTTCCTACGATGCTTCTTGCATTGTGATTTACTCAGCTCAGAACATTCATCGCACCATGCTCAATCATTTGATTGCTGACTCTATCTGAGGTCTGAACAACATCTGACTGGTGTCAAGAAAACAAACTCTCCCTCATTGTCACAAAAACAAAGGAGCTGATTGTGGACGACAAGAGGAATGGGGACAGGCTAACCCCTATTGACGTCAATGGATCTGGGGTTGAGAGGGTGAACAGCTTTTAAGTGCCTTGGCATAAAACACCAAGGATCTGACATGATCTGTACATACTGGCTGTGTTGTGAAAAAAACACAGCAGCATCTCTTTCACTTGAGACATTTGAGGATGGGATGGGGTCCCAAGCCCTAAGAACTTTCCACAGGAACACAATTGAGAGCATCCTGACTGGCTGCATCACTGCCTGGTATGGGAACTGTACTTCCCTCAATCGCAGGACTCTGCACAGAGTGGTGTGGACAGCCCATCGCATCTGTAGATGTGAACTTCCCACTATTCAGGACATTTACAGAGACAGGTATGTAAAAAGGGCCCGAAGGATATTGGGGACCCAATTCACCACAACCACAAACTGTTCCTGCTGCTACCATCCAGGAAACGGTACCACAGCAAAAGGAACAACAGGCTCCGGGACATCATCTTCCACCAGGCCATCAGACTGAGTGATTCATGCAGATACAATTGCATTTCTGTGTTATATTGACTGTTTTATGTACAAACTATTTATAATAAGTTACAGATTGCACATTTAGACAGAGATGTAACATAAAGATTTCTACTCCTCATGTATATGAAGGATGTATGTAATAAAGTCAATTCAATTCACCCTCTCCACTATCTGTTCTGTCATTCCGGCTCCCATTCCCCCAACAACTTATTTTAACCACATCACCCCTCCTCCCACACTAGCTCTAGCAAGCCTTACCATTAGGATATTAGTCCCCTCTTGTTCTGTTCCCCTAACTAACGATTCCCCTCTCACCCCTTTGACCAAGGCCAGCCTAGAGAGGAGAGAAGGGCAGGAACGTCAGTCTAATTTTCGAGCTGATAGAGAAACAAGGGATCCTGAACCCATGTCTGGCATACCGATCCTGTTTGAGGGCAGTGATGAGGAGTGGGCACCCACTATACAACCCCCCCACCGCCGCTTAATGCCTACTGCTCAAATGCTTACCAATTAAGTTAGCCAACATGATTAAATCTTATAATATGGATTGGCCTGACAATGACCAAAATTGAATGTGATGAGCTTTAACATATTATTGAGACCCGGGTTTCGAATCCCAATCAACCAAGAGAACTAATATTAAAGCTGAATATTTTCAGCGGGTAGAAGGACACGAGCGGGCTTTATCTGGGGATCAGAAATACGAACAAAAACCTACCAAGGGACAGGTGGGGACAACAACCTGTTTAGAAATTGACAAGCAAGGATACTTCCTACCATGAGTACAACCCCTCAGGAAGACCCCAACGTAATATTGCAAGTTGCTGGAATTCCAATTCTATTTATGATTGATACCGGGGCAATGACAACCACTCTCCATCAGGAAATAGTATTGGAAAAGAGATTCCAGCTATCAGACGCTACAATCACTCTGTCTGGGTTCGAAGGCACGGAACGTACATATTCACGTACCCAGCCACTGCAGGTAGATTTCCATGGGAACTAGTGTGAGGTTTCATTTACAGTCACCACCAGTCGGGGGTGTAATCTAGCAGGGAGAGACTTGCTCTGTCCATTGGAAGTCGAGATTTCCAACACCCCAGTGGTGGGCACTTTGCGTTTGAACCCTTTCTGCCAGCGGCCGACCCTCATGTGACTCTGTGCTATGACCCTGTGGGGTGCTCAGCTGAGGAAAGCCAATACTATGCACCCTTCGAGGGACAGAAGTTCCCAGTCACGGTGATTGGAGAGGCTATAGGAAGAGAGGGCAGTGCATTACTGGCCGAAGTTCTGGATTTCCTTTGGCGACAGACAGGACTGGTGGTTCCCCATATCACCATTAGGGTTTACCCTGGGTCAAGCCAAAAAGCCTGGGTTCCTTGCCTACACCTTAATGAAACAAGCCTCCAGCACCAAGGGAGACTGGCAAGAATTGGTCGTGGGCCAACTCCGATACTGGAAGGAGTCTGAGGTGAGGACGGGACATCTGGCAAGACAGTCTTTTAATATTGACCGAATTCAAGCTGTTGTACCACATCTCTGGGCAATTTCAGGTCATGAAGTCGGCAGCATCAACTGCACCCCTGTCCAGATCACCGTGGAGGGAGGACAGACTCTAGTAATGCCACCTTTGTAAACAATTTACTCACCGCTCTGCAGCTACCTCGAGTTTTGACTATTATTAAATGTGTGGCCCACACCCACATGTTCGACCGGGTCACTAAAGGCAATGCTTTAGCAGATTAGCCAGCGAAAAGTGTGGCACAATTCTTGGTAGTTGTAGTTCCCTCGGGTTCCCGTCATGCAACCTTCTGTGACTTAAGCAGAAAACAACAGGAATTCTGCAGATGCTGGAAATTCAAGCAACACACATCAAAGTTGCTGGTGAACGCAGCAGGCCAGGCAGCATCTATAGGAAGAGGCACAGTCGACGTTTCAGGCCGAGACCCTTCGTCAGGACTAACTGAAGGAAGAGCTAGTAAGAGATTTGAAAGTTGGAGGGGGAGGGGGAGATCCAAAATGATAGGAGAAGACAGGAGGTGGAGGGATAGAGCCAAGAGCTGGACAGGTGATTGGCAAAAGGGATACGAGAGGATCATGGGACAGGAGGTCCGGGAAGAAAGACAAGGCGGGGGGGAGGTGGGAACCAGAGGATGGGCAAGAGGTATATTCAGAGGGACAGAGGAAGAAAAAGGAGAGTGAGAGAAAGAATGTGTGTATAAAAATAAGTAACAGATGGGGTACAAGGGGGAGGTGGGGCCTTAGCGTAAGTTAGAGAAGTCGATGTTCATGCCGGTTTATGTGACCAGAGTCCTTCTTTTTTGCTTTCAAGAAAAAGGTCTGAATGTTGTCCACTGATTATCCGTGTTGCTTCAAATTGTCCCTGGATGGATGGACACCACTCTCTAGTTTCAACACTTCATGTCCCTCACTCTTCCCCGAGGATCCCTACCAACCTCATCGATTGCCATCTGCAACATTGTTCATTCCGTTCAGGAGGCTGAAACACTCGGTAACCTCTCGAAAGCATCACATAGAGTAGACTAGAAACACATACATGCTGTTATATAATCCAACATGTTAGCGCCAGAAACATGCAAGGGTTGCGCCAGACAGAGAACACATTGAATAACAAGCAATGTTGCTGTTCAAACACATTGAAAGATTCAATGTTATAACACACCACAAACTATTAAACTTACTCATAACATACAACCCGTCAATGGGATACTCAACTCGGAGCCATAAAATTGACAAGTAAATCTAACACTGCAGACCTACAAACCTACTGATGTATCATTAGACTAATGACCATCTCAGAATCACGTCGTGAGAGCAATGACGGCTTGATGTTTATAAGAGTAATTCGTTCCAGATGTTTGTATTTGCAAGGATTTAAAACTCTTGGCGTTTAAAGCACTTTATCTGAGTGCAGATTTTCAGAGTCATTGATAACCTGAACATTATGGTCACCAGGTTTTTAATTCAACTTCATTATTAAAATGCAGCGAGGCATCAATGGCTCAAAAACATTGACTCGCAGCCTCCGTCACGATGCCTCACAAAAAATAATACTAAAAGCGACACAGACAAACTGTGAGAGGATCTCCGCAGGTCAGGCAGCTTCTATGGGAATGAATAAACAGCCTAAGTGTCGGGCCGAGATCCTTCTTCAGGAGCGGGAACGAAATACTGAGACGCCAGAGTGTAAAAGTAACGGAGGGGGAGAAGGATACCTGGATGGTGGAGGCTACCCAGACAACGTATAGGGTGTTTCTCCTCCACCCTGAAGGTGGTCTCATCGTGGAACAAGAGGAAGCTGAGGAATGACATGTCAGAACAGGAATAGGAATCGGAATTAAAATGTTGGGACTGCGGGAAGATCTGTTTTTGGTGGATGGAGCTGAGCTGCTCGACGAAATGGTCTCCCGATTAACGATGGGTTGCCAATGTAGGGAAGGCGTCTTCGGGAGCATTGGCCACACAGACTACCGCAGTGCATTGGTAGGTAAATAATTGCCTCGCCTGGAAGGGCTGTTTGGGGACAAAGACTGGTGGTGAGGTAAGAGGTGGATGGGCAGGTGTAGCACTGTGGCCGCCTGCAGGGATAAGCGCCGGGAGGGAGATGAATGGTGAGGGACGGAAGAGAAACGGAATAACGGAGGAAGCGATCCCCGTGAAAAGTGGAGAGTAGTTGCGGGGGTCGGTGATGGGGAGGTAAACCTAAGTTTGTTTGTACGATCTCTTTGGAGATGGTGGAAGTTGCAAATTATGTTTTTTGGGTGCGGAATGGGTTACGGTCGGAAACTTTGTCACATGGTGTGGGCAGAATTATCTGCGGCTTAATGTGAAAAAGACTAAGGAGCTGGTGGTAGACCTGAGGAGAACTAAGGTACCGGTAACCCCTGTTTCCATCCAGGGGGTCAGTGTGGACATGGTGGAGGATTACAAATACCTGGGGATACGAATTGACAATAAACTGGACTAGTCAAAGAACACTGAGGCTGTCTACAAGAAGGGTCAGAGCCGTCTCTATTTCCTGAGAGACTAAGGTCCTTTAACATCTGTCGGACGATGCTGAGGATGTTCTACGAGTCTGTGGTGGCCAGTGCTATCATGTTTGCTGTTGTGTGCTGGGGCAGCAGGCTGAGGGCAGCAGACACCAGCAGAATCAACAAACTCATTCGTAAGGCCAGGGATGTTGTGGGGATGGAACTGGACTCTATGATGGTGGTGTCTGAAAAGAGGATGCTGTCCAAGTTGCATGCCATCTTGGACAATGTCTCCCATCCACTACATAATGGACTGGGTGGACACAGGCGTCCATTCAGCCAGAGACTCATTCCACCGAGATGCAACACTGAGCGTCATGGGAAGTCATTCCTGCCAGTGGCTATCAAAATTTCCAACTCCTCCTTTGGAGGATCAGACACCCTGAGCCAATAGGCTGGTCCTGGACTTATTTCCTGGCATAAGTTACATATTATTATTTATTTATTTATGGTTTATATTGCTACAGTTATACTCTGTTCTTGGTTAGTGCAACTGCAACGAAACCGAATTCCCCCCGGGATCAATAAACTGTGACTATGACTATAATATTTTAGGATTTGCAGGAAACATAAGGACTATGGGGTATCTACCACATAATAGTAATAATAATAATAATAATAATAATAATCAGCATTAGTCTTGGCCCAAAATTCTAAAAGTAATCAACTGCACTCACCATTCATGTTTTCAGAGAAGCACAATCCGTTTGCTGTTGTGATTGGTGACGAAAACAGCAATGATTTTCTGGATGTCAAGTGCTTTGATCCTCTGGCTGTTTATGGCCAACAGGTCCAAGTTGCAGTTCCGAGCATCGCCGCTGTTACACCTTATGCAGTTTCTGAGACGTCTGAGGCAAGAGAAACTCCGTTTGCGTGAGTCAGATGTCACAGGTAGAGTTCTGTAAACTGATGGGTGTAACAACAGTTCTTTTCTTTGGGTTTCGCCCACACTCCGACGGCCAGACCGAATGAACCAACCAAGATACGTGGCCTTTGAAAGATCTGCTGAATGATATGACCAGTTGATGTGCGCAGAGTTCGCCCTCAACACCTTCCAACTTTCGGCGCAGGGAATTTCACCGTTTAAGTGCCAGTTTGGTTATCCACCGCCTCTCTTTTTAGAATAAAAATCCAAGGTTAGGTTCTCCGCGGCCGAAGATCTCCTCCAACGCTACAAGCACAAAATGCTTACGGGAAGAGCGATTTTGCTTACTTCCCGGAGAAGAGAGACAAGGACTAACTGAAGGAGAAGTCAGGGACTGGTTTATAAGTCTGAGACTGGTGGCGTGCCGTAGGGTGAGGTGTTGGCTCCTTTGTTGTATGCAATCTATGTCAATGATTTGGATAATAGTGTGGGTAACCGGATCAGCAAATTTGCGGATGACACCAAGTTTGGGGTGCAGTGGACAGCGCGGAAGTCTATCATATCTTGCAGCGGCATTGGGATCAACTGGAAAATTGGGCTGAAAAAATAATGTCAAGTGAAATTTAATGCAGAATAATGCACTTCGGTAGAACCATCCAGGGTAGATCTCCCACGGTGAACGGTATGGTACTGAAGATTGTGATAAGACGAAGGGATCTCGGAACACAGGTAAGTAATTAGTTGAAAATAGCGTCACATGTAGATAGGGTCGTAAAGAAAGCTTTTGCCACTTTACCCTTCATAAATCAATGTATTGAGTACTGAAGATGGGATGTTACGTTGAAGTTGTGTAACAAGAGTTTGAATCAAAATTTGGTGTATTGAGTGCAGAAAAGATGTAAACAAAGATTAACAGTGCAGCGAAAATGCTCAATGATCTTGCTGGGTCTGGTGGACCAGAGTTATGGGGATCAAATGAATAGGACAGGATTGTATTCTTTAGAACGTAGAAGAGTGGGAGGAGATTTGATAGAAGTATACGCAATTATGTGTGGTTTGACAAGGTGAATGCGGATTCCTGTCACAGTATGTGGACAAGCCGACTAGGGGGAATGCCATACTAAATCTAGGACTAGGTAATGAACCGGGTCAGGTCACAGTTCTCTCAGTGGGTGAGCACCTGGTGGACAGTGACCACCGCTCCCTGGACTTTAGCATTGTCATCGAAAAGGATAGAATCAGAAAGGACAGGGACATTTTTAATTGGGGAAAGTCAAATTATGAGGCTATAAGGGTACAACTTCTGGGTGTGAATTGGGATGATGTTTCTGCAGGGAAATGTACTATGGACATGTGGTCGATGTTTAGAGATCTCTTGCAGGATGTTAGGGATACATTTGTCCCGGTGAGGAAGATAAAGAATGGTAGGGTGAAGGAACCATGGGTGACAAGTGAGGTGGAAAATCTAGTCAGGTGGAAGAAGGCAGCATACATGAGGTTTAGGAAGCACTGATCAGATGGGTCTATTGAGGAATGTAGGGAGGCAGAAAGGAGCTTAAGAAGGGGCTGAGAAGAGCAAGAAGGGGGCATGAGGAGGCCTTGGCGAGCAGGGTAAAGGAAAACCCCAAGGCATTCTTCAATTATGTGAAGAAAAAAAGGATGACAGGAGTGAAGGTAGGACCGATTAGAAATAAAGGTGGGAAGATGTGCCTGGAGGCTGTGGAAGTGAGCTAGGTCCTCAATGGATACTTCTCTTCGGTATTCACCAATGAGAGGGAACTTGATTATGGTGAGGACAATATGAGTGAGGTTGATGTTCTGGAGCATGTTGATATTAAGGGAGAGGAGGTGTTGAAGTTGCTAAAATACATTAGGACAGATAAGCCCCCGGGATCTGACGGAATATTCCCCAGCTGCTCCATGAGGCGAGAGAAGAGATTGCTGAGCCTCTGGTTAGGATCATTACGTCCTGGTTGTCCACAGGAATGGTACCAGAGGATTGGAGGGAGGCGAATGTTGTCCCTTGTTCAAAAAAGGTAGTAGGGATAGTCCGGGTAATTATAGACCAGTGAGCCTTACGTCTGTGTTGGGAAAGCTGTTGGAAGAGATTCTTAGATATAGGATCTCTGCGCATTTAGAGAATCATAGTCTGATCAGGGACAGTCAGCATGGCTTTGTGAAGGGCAGATCGTGACTAACAAGCCTCATAGAGTTCTTCGAAGAGGTCACCAGGCATATAGATGAGGGTAGTGCAGTGGATGTGATCTATATGGATTTTAGTAAGGCAATTGACAAGTTTCCACACGGTAGGCTTATTCAGAAAGTCAAAGACATGGGATCCAAAGAAATTTGGCCAGGTGGATTCAGAATTGGCTTGCCTGCAGAAGACAGAGGGTGGTGGTGGAGGGAGTACATTCAGATTGGAGGCTTGTGACTAGTGGTGTCCCACAAGGATCTGTTCTGGAACCTCTACTTTTTGTGATTTTTATTAACGACCTGGATGTGGATGTAGAAAGGGTAGGTTCGCAAGTTTGCAGACGACACAAAGGTTGTTGGTGTTGTAGATAGTGTAGAAGATTGTCAAAGATTGCAGAGAGACATTGATATGATGCAGAAGTGGGCTGAGAAGTGGCAGATGGAGTTCAACCCGGAGAAGTGTGAGGTGGTACACTTTAGCAGGACAAACTCCAAGGCAGAGTATAAAGTAAATGGCGGGGTACTTGGTAGTGTGGAGGAGCAGAGGGGTCTGGGGGTGCATGTCCACAGATCCCTGGAAGTTGCCTTAAAGGTGGATAGGGTAGTTAACAAAGCTTATGGGGTGTTAGCTTTCATAAGTCGAGGGATACAGTTTAACAGGCGTAATGATGCAGCTCTATAAAACTCTGGTTAGGCCACACTTGGATTACTGTGTCCAGTTCTGGTCGCCTCACTATAGGAAGGATGCGGAAGCATTGGAAAGAGTACAGAGGAGATTTACCAGAATGCTGCCTGGTTTAGAGAGTATGCATTATGATCAGCGATTAAGGGAGCTAGGGCTTTACTCTTTGGAGAGAAGGAGGTTGAGAGGAGACATGATAGAGGTGTATAAGATAACAAGAGGAATAGATAGAGTGGATAGACAGCGCCTCTTCTCCAGGGCACCACTGCTGAATACAAGAGGACATGGCTTTAAGGTAAGGGTTGGGAAGTTCAAGGTGGATATTAGAGGAATTTTTTGTTTACTCAGAGGGTGGTTGGTGCTTGGAATGCACTGCCTGAGTCAGTGGTGGAGGCAGATACACTAGTGAAGTTTAAGAGACTACTAGACAGGTATATGGAGGAATTTAAGGTGGGGGGCTTATAAGGGAAGCAGGGTTTGAGGGTCGGCACAACATTGTGGGTCGAAGGGCCTATACTGTGCTGTACTATTCTATATGTTTAATTAGGCGTTTTCCACTGAAGTTGGGCGAGGCTACAACCGGAGGTCATGGATTAATGGAGAAAAGAAAGACATTTAAGGGGATCATGAGGATTAACTTTCTCATCCCGAGGGTGGTGACAGTGTGGAAATAATTGCCAGAACAGGTAGTGCAGGCGAGCTTGGTTTCAAATTTTAAGAGAAGTTTGGATTTGTACAAGGATAGTAGCGATAGGGAGTGCTACGGTATATCGATAGAAATTGACATTTTAAGCGATTTTGGCAGGCAATAATGGGCCGAATGTTCTGTTTCTGTTCTGTACTTCTCTATGACTCTATGATTGTCTTCAGATTCTGCCTGTTTCAGCAACTGTTATTGATCAGGTTAATATATCACGTTTCAGAGAGCGCGGGACAGTAGAACCTTGGGGTCCAAACAAGAAATAATCAGAACGCAACCGGAGCCCACAGTAGTGGGTAGCTACGATGAGGAATATGAGCTGAGATAATTCCTATATTTAGCGCCCATTGGACGTTCATGCCAAATAACATCAGCCCCAACCATTGTCTGTCCGGAAATAGAGACGGCATACTATCTGAGGGAATCGATTAAAGTGTTCAGTTTGCAATTAACTCAGAATCGTGGCGAAAACCATGTTAAAATTCTACAAATACTATTTGCTCTGCTGAGACATTCTTAGAAAATCGTGGAACCACCGGCGTACTAAACCAAAGGAGAAAAAGGCCGCCTGGAATTTCCGAGGCCAACGGAGAGTTGGAGGCATGAGATGAGATGAGAATTAGATTGTGATTGTGATCCGTACTCCGTCTTTCCACATAGTTGAGGTCTCACTTTAACCAAAGAGTGTAGAATCTCATCTCCCATATTGTTCATTTCTTGAAGAGTCTCATGAAGGACGAACAATTTAATGAAGGGCAGGGTCATTGGAAGATAAATTATTATATAGTGAAGGAATAAAGTTCTGGGATGTGCTTTTTAGGTTTCAGAGCAGTAACGAAATGAGTAGGTGGGGAAGGGCCATTGTATTTTGTACACCGGATCTCAATAAAGCATTTCATCATATCATAGATGGTATAAGGATTTTGCAAAGCTTGGGTGCGGTATCTTTCATATAACACTATTGTCCACTTGAGATCAACAGCTTTCAATTACCAGTACCTTTCGTAATTCGCCTTCAGTTGAGTCTCTGGCAGTGGATATGGCAAGCAAATGTGTGTCGACGTATGTTGTCAGAAGTTTAAAAACGAGGTCTTGCAGATTGAAGAGAATCCTTGCACTGACCACGCTGTTCCTGATTTTCCTTGAAAAAACATCCCCCACTTGTATATATTTTAGTCTTAGTAAATGATACGTCACCAGAATTTGATGACGTCTACCCGATTGAAATCTTGTCAATACTTATTGCGGGTCTTTTGTTCAAAACTTCCATTTATAGTGTTGACAGTCAGGCAGAATTTGGTGGGCAGCCGATAGCGAACATGTTTGCTGAGTCATAAAGCTAAAGATCATCGTAAAACTGAACCGGAAAGCTGAATAGAATCCATATTACTGTTCAAAGATAAACGCTCAAAATACATGTATTATCAAAGTACAGAGATGACAGCATACACCACCCCGAGTTTCATCTTATTGAGGGCATTCACAGCAAATATAAAGAAACGCAATAGAATCAATGAAGAACTACAGACAACAGACAAGCAGACAATGTGCAACCGACAACAAATTGTGCAAACACAAAAATAAATAATAATAATAAGAATAATATTGGAGTAAATAGGACATGTGTTATAAATTATTGGAACTGAATTCATAGTTTGTAGAATCAGCTCAGTATTGGAGTGAGTGAAGTTATCCACTCTGATTCCAGAGCCTGAGATTTGAGCGGTACAAACTGTTGCTGAACCTGAGGCTCCTATACACCCCACCGCGCGTATAACAGAACTTGGTTAGAAGACGTGCCCAATCTTTGCAATCTTCCAGCAAAGCAGAACGGCTGCCGTGCCTTCTTTATAAGTGGGCAATAAGACCATAAGATGACGATGGCATTCGTCTGTATTGAAGGACAATGGAAATGTAATGCGCGAAGGGTCAGTCCCTTGTCGAGCTGGGACGACTGCTATGACTGTCCAGTTCAATTTTAAAGCAGCAGCGCTTGCCGTAGTTCTGGAGGTGAATACCGTGCCAGTCTGTGGGGGCGATCTATCTCATAATTAACTGCTGCCTCCCGTGTTGGTCCTGTCGCTGCGAACATGCGAACAGAGGCATTGGAGCGACCTCTCCAGGTCACAAATTGGGCGCAAGGTGCGGAAATCTTGGGATACCAAGTCGTCAGGATCCCCCTCCCGACCTCATCAGTGTAGTCCGATGGAAAGGGAAGCAATGTGTTCGGCACACGCTTGGCTGCAAGAGCTGTCTGATAGATGATTCGTTCCGTCCAGCGCCTTAAGAGTTCCACTCTAGATTTTTCGATAGATGGTTTACCCTGGTGAGGAATTGTCTATGAACATTGTTTTCGCGGACTTTGTAGAAATAGAATTAAATCCATATTTTGCCCTGTTACTGGAGGAATGTGGGAATTTGACTTTATTGGACAAAGATGAGGAGATGATGCTATTCGCATTTATTTAGATGAATGAGAGGATTTTTATCCGCTTGTTTCGATAAATGAGTTGAGCGGTTGCTGGTAATGTACAACATAACGAAACATCTTGGCAGCAATGTGGAAAACATGTTTGCTGCTTTAAGGGGGGCTGAAACAGGTGAAAATGGGTAGGGTTACTTTTAGGAGGTGGGATAGTGTGTCTTTGGGATCTTCTTCCTCAAAGTTTCCAAAGCGGAGTCTTTTTGGTGTGTTTAATTCCACAGAAGACAGATTCTTGACAGACAAGTGAGTGACGTGTTGCAGGCGGTGGCAGGCTTGGGCGTTCAGAGCACAGTTCAGTCGTGATCCTAGAATCATAGACACTGGCAGAACAGGACTGAGAGGCCGAATGTCCTGCTACTAATGAATATGCCAGCAGAAACTTCCGACAAATAGACCCGGTGAATTTAATATCCAGAGTTTTTCCATCAGTCACAGATGAGAAACGGTTGATGTATGTGTAAAGTAAATGCGATGTCAGGCAAATTCACCAGCGGAAGATTGTCTTAATTTCATCTGATTGCTGCGATCTGTAAGTGAACAATAAACTGAAGGAGAAGGGTTTACTTCTCTCGCTGTCAACTTTGACTGGTAGTTATCTCCGGGAGATGGTAATCTCGGCACAGCCGAGTCACAAGCGGACCACTACCCTCATGTTCCAACTGAGAACAACTGTGAACGTTGGCTTCAAAGCGGGTTGGCGTTAAAATCAATGGAAGTCCACACAATGGGGGCACAGTTGAAGCTGGAGAAATGAAATCTCCACTGTTGAAAAGAAAACATTAATCCAAATGCATAATATTTCATCTGAGTTCACGGCGCGCTTCCTTCTGCTGTCTCTGTGCAATAAACCCACAGCGATCTTTGCCCTGAACTGCCACTGAGGTTTATATTCTGAGAATAAACTGGACCCAAGGTGAACAATATATCAAAGCGACGAAACCAACGAGCGGAACCAGGATTGGGGTTGTTCTTCCTCTCTGGAGCAGATCAAATTATCCAGAGAAAGATAAACATTGCATCATGCTCTGAAGTATTAATTCTGGCTCGGACCACAGTTTAGAAAGACTCATTCAGGCAAGATGAGTCTTTGTGTGGTTCAACACAAGCGTTGTGGAACAGGGTGTGGGGTTACATGCTGGATAGACTGAAATTCAGGTTTATCAGCGTGTTAGCGACTGAACATTGCCCAGGGTGTGATCACTTACTGTTAGGGCCCATAAAATTCAGATGCTCGGATTCGCTGAAACCAGAGGCAGGAGTCCAGCGGCAGGTAAGCACAGGGTTGGTACTGGGCTGTGTCATGGTGTTTTAATAACCACACTCGCCAGGGCAGTATTTCCACTATTGCTACCATATCAATATTGTCTTTAAAATCGCACGGATTTGCCATCTGTTGCTTTATTGCTCTGATTGTGCATTTTTTAGGAAAGACTAGATGATGTGGCAATGATATTTATATTAACAAATATTGTATTAATTCTCACTGGCCGCAGACAAAATTAGGCAATTCTTCGCTCAGTGGGCACTTTAACATGTACCTCCTGTACTTGGTAATGTGGCAACTGAGTGCATGTCCAGGGGCTTCTGCTGTTGTTACCCGTCCGCTTCAATGCTGACCGCGCCGCCTCGTTCATCAACCTCAGCTTGTTTTTGCTGACTTAGTAGAATTAGAGGGAACACGATTTTGTCCTCTGGTACTGGATGAATGGGGGCATTTCACTATATTCGCTGGTATTAGATAAAGAAAGGAGGTTGATTGTATTGGCTGTTATTTAGATGAATGAGGGGAGATTTTATCCGATGGTGTTCAGATCAATTAATTGCCGGTGACGGTGAACATCACGCGGTGTCTCGTCAGGAATGCGGAGATCATGTTTACTGTTGTAGCGAGACCAGAAAGAGATGGAGAGATGAGGTTATTTTTATGAAGTGGAGCTAGTGTGTCTCTGGAATTCTCTTCCTCAAAGGGAAAGAGAAGCAGCAGGGGCAGTTAGATCTGGGACAGGGAAAACAATACTCCAAATGCATCGTATTTCCTCAGAGTTCACAGCGCCCTTTCTTCTTCTGTCTCTGAGCAATAAATCCACAGCGATCTTTGCCCTGAGCTGTCGCTGTAGTTTATAATCTGATAATAAACAGGTTCCAAGCTGAACCATAAATCAAAGCGACGACAGCAACAGAAGTGGACCAGAATTGGGGTTGACTTCCTCTCTGGAGCAGGTGAACCTTTAGAGAGAAACATAAACATTGCTTCCGCAGTGAAGTAGTAAGTCTGACTCGAACCTTGTCTTAGAAAGACATTCAAGCAAAATGATTCTTTGTGTGGTTTAACACAAGCGTTGTGGAACAGTGTGCGGCGTTACGTGCTGAATAAGCTGAAGTTCAGGTTTATGAGCGTGTTATCGACTGAACATTGCTCAGGGTGTGTCCTCGTACTGTTAGGACCCATAAAATTTAGATGCTCGGATTCGCTGAAAACAGACTCCGGAGTCCAACACCAGGTAAGAACAGGGCCATAAAGAGAAATGATATCGTGTTTTATTACCCCGCCTATCACGATAGTATTTCTAGAGTTTCTACCATTTCAATATTGTGCTGAAGATTGCGTGGATTGATATATAGGTGTTTTATTTTATGCTGTGTATTTTTCTGTGCGCAAAGACGGTATATATCTGGCAGTGGTATTTAAAATAAAAAATCCTGTAGTAAATCTTACAGTCAGTTGATAAAATTCTGGACGTCTACACTCAGTGGGCAATTTTTATCTACCTCCTCTACCTAATAATGTTGCCACTGAGTGTATGTTCGGGGTTTACTGCGACGGTACCCCGTCCAAATCCAATATTCGGCGCTCAGTAACGCTCTTCTGCACCCCGCTTTTGGAGCGCAAGGTTGTTTAAGTTACTGTCGCCTTGCCCTCGCATTTAATCAGTCTGGCCAATCTCCTTGATCTCTCTCATTAAGAAGGCGTTTTCACCCTCAGAACTGCTACTCACTGGATTTCCTTTTGTTTTGTTTTCGCACCATTCTCTGTAAACCGAGACTTTTGTGCGTGAAAAGTCCCAGGAGATGATAAGTTTCCGTTATGCTCATTCCACCCTGTCTGACACCAGCCATCATTCCACGGCCAAGGTCACTTCGATCGCATTTATTCCAAATTTGGATGTTTGCCTGAACAACAACTGAATCCCTTAACTATATCTGCATGTTTTTATCCTTTGAGTTGCTGCCACGCGATTAACAGATTCCCATTAATGAGCTGGTGTGCTGTTGTACCTAATAAAGTGGCCATTTAGTTCTTTTACCATTTAGACAGGCCCTCAGAGATTAAAGGAGCTAGGGCTTTACTCTTTGGAGAGAAGGAGGATGAGAGGAGACATGATAGACGTGTACAAGATAACAAGATAGAGTGGACAGCCAGCGCCTCTTCCCCAGGGCACCTCTGCTCCATACAAGAGGACATGGCTTTAAGCTAAGGGGTGGGAAGTTCAAGGGGGATATCGGAGGAAGGTTTTTTCCCCACTCAGAGAGTGGTTGGTGCGTGGAATACACTGCCTGAGTCAGTGGTGGAGGCAGATCCACTAGTGAAATTTAAGAGACTGCTTGGCAGGTATATGGAGGAATTTAAGGTAGGGGCTTATATGGGAGGCATGGTTTGAGGGTCGGCACAACATTGTGGGCCGAAGGGTCTGTACTGTGCTGTATTATTCTGTGTTCTATGTTTACCCATCTCGAATATGGACAAAGGTGAGACTTGGGGCTGATTTTTGCGATTTTCCTGTTTCCAACAACAGGTTGTCGCTGACAAAGCAGTGGGCTGTTACAAGTCTGAGGAAACCCGGAGAGATAGACAGTCATTGTTCCCTCTGAGCCGCGCCGGTGTGCGGCTGCGTTGTAATTAAAATGCTCCCGTCACAGAGCCGTTGTTGTAGCGCAATGGATTTGAATGCAGCTGGTATAAGGCTCATGAAACCGGAGAGCTTGTCTTTTGTTGTACTGTATTATATCATATCCTTCCATTAACAGATAAACTCAAAAGTTTTTTTTGTCGGTCCATTCTAAATATTCATAGATGCACATTCCAAAAAACAAGATAACAGAGATGCCGCGCGTTTCACAAGCCCGTGTGAAAACTTCTGGCTTAGAGCAATGGTTGATCCACGCAACAGCAAAAATACTAATCAGTGGGAACATTGAAGACCGGACCAGGTTAGATTTTATGCATATTAATCACGAATGAATGTGATACATTATCGTGTTTCATTATACTTTATTTTGCTATCCTATTTTATATTATTGGCTAGCTTGCCTTTATATTTCACCTTCTCTCTGCTTATTCCTTTTTTAATTTGCCTTCTTTTGATTATTAAAATGCTCCCCAATTCTCTAGCGTCAACTATTTTTCCTCTCTAGGATAACATCTTAAATCGGTATGTTGATAGTCCAACAAAAGCAGGAGCTGTACTGAACCTGGTGTTGGGTGATTATGCTAACTAGATGCCCGATCATTTGGAGATGAACAGTTAGTGCAGAACTCCTCAACTTTAAGGGAGCTATAGAGAATAAAATTGTAAACTTTGAGGGAGGGTAATGAATTGGATCAAGGTAAATTACGAATTCATAACGGAGGATCTAGTGAGAGCTAATGGGAAACAACTGTTTCTGGCAAGTCCACATCTGACATGTGGAGGGTGTTCATAGTCCATCTTCACGGGAAGTACAGGATGGGTACATTCCTGTACGAAGACATCACGAGATTGGCAGCGTAAGAGAACCTTAAATGTGAACAGAAGTGATGAATTTAGTCAAGCATGAAAAGGAAAAGTATGTAAAGCTTGGGAAGGTTGAATCAAACAGGGCCCTAGCGGATGTGTGTGAGGACCTTAATGAGTAACGTACTTCAGTATTTACCAAGGGGAAGGACATGGAGGATAGAGAGATCAGTGCCGAGAGCACCAGTATACTCGGGCATTTTGAAATAAAACAGGAGACACTGTTGGGTCTCTTAAAATGCATTATGACATACATGTCTCTAGGACCTGATGGGTTATACCGCAAGTTACAGAGAGGGGCAAGTGAAGAGATTGCTGGGGCCTTGATCAATATCCTTGTGCCCTGCCAAGCCACAAGCAAACTCCCGGAGAACTGAAAGAGTACCTCATGTTGATTCATCATTCAAGACGTGATCATTGATAAGCATTGAAACTGCCGAGATACAGTCGGCTGTGAAACAAGTGCTGATAAATGGGACCAGTGTAGACAGTGAGTGGATGGTCAGAACCCCTCACTATAGGAAGCATGTGGAAGCATTGGAAAGGGTACAGAGGAGATTTACCAGGATGCTGCCTGGTTTGGGGTGTATGGATTTGTCACAGTGGCGTGGGTATTGGGGAGCAATGGTGGACCCAAATGCAAGACACATCTTGTGAGGTTACTTAGGTTTAGTTTATTGTACGATACCAGGAGAGCAAGACAGAAACAGGAATATCGAACAGGATAAGGTCTCGGGACTGAGACTAGGCTGGGACGAAGGGTCTGGGCTTGGACTCTGATTCGGCTCCCAGAACTAGGAGATACGAAGAGGCTAGGGTATGGACTCCGAGCCCGAGACTGGGCAAGGACCCATTACCTGGGTCTTGCCTCGGGCTCGGACCCCAGAACCAGGCATGGACATGACATGGGCTAGGGAGAGGAGGAACATGGAAAACAGAGCCTCGGTCTCGGGAGAGCAAGTACCTGAAACCTTGGACACATGCACAGAACAGAGAGCCGGGACCCCTCCTTGGGTACAGGAGTTAGGCCCGGGACTCTGGACCCTCCGTGGGGCAACGGCAAGACGGCCTGACTTACCCCCACGGAGGCGAGGACTAGACAAGACATGACTCCCCGCGGAGCAACGGCGAGACGGCCTGACTTACCCCACGGAGGCGAGGACAAGACAAGACCAACACGAATGGACACCAGATGGTACCTATCTAGCTCCGGTGATGGAACTAGACCGAAGTGCAGGCGGGGGCTGCAGACCAGGGCTAGAGGCAAGAGGGGCAGAAATGGGTTTCTGACAAGGGGGTAGAATAGGAATCAGAGACCGCCAGTGCCAGGATATGACTCAGAACTGGGAAGCCGCCAGGGCCAGGACATGACATGGTACTTGAACGCCGCCAGGTCCAGGACATAACATGGTATTTGAACGAGGCCCAGAGCCAGGTTTTGACTTGGAGCCTCCGGGTAGTGGCGAGCTCTCGACTCGGCCCGGGAACACAAAACAGCGGTTCTTCATTCCCTCCGGCGGGTTAACTGACGGACCCACCTTGATGAGGAAACTTTGCAGGATCACTTTGGCGATGTAACTGGACTGGGTTGCTCCGGTGAGGAAGGGCGAGTTACCGGCAGTCGCTTCGGCAGAGACTAGGCTTGCTCCAGCCACCGTGACTTTGCAGACGCTCCCTCCCCAAACAGCTGGAAGGCGGAGACCATAAACTACCGGTTCAGCCGAGTGTTAATTGCCTCTAATCACCTAAATCGAGGGACACGGGAAAACAGGGAATCAACGGTCCGGATCGTAACATAAACAAGTTAAATTTAAAGAGACCCCGATCCAGAGCATGACAGGATTATGATCAGAGATTAAGGGAGCTCGAGCTTTACTCTTTGGAGAGACGGAGGATGAAAGGAGACATGGTAGAGGTATAAAATATATTAAGAGGAAAACATAGTGTAGATAGCCAGCTTCTCTTCCCCAGGGCACCACTGCTTAATACAAAGGGACATGGCTTTAAGGTAAGGGGTGCGATGTTCAAGAGGGATATTAAAGGAAGGTTTTTTACTCAGAGAGTGGTCGGTGCGTGCAATACACTGCCTGAATCAGTGGTGGAAGCAGATACACTAGTGAAATTTAAGAGACTACTAGACAGGTATATGGAGGAATTTTGGGTGGGGGTTATATAGGAGGCAGGGTTTGAGGGTCGGCACAACAATATGGGCCGAAGGGCCTGTACTGTGCTGTACTATTCTTTGTTCTATCTATATTCTATATATCAAGCATGGCCGGCCAAATGCCTGTTTCCATGCTGTGTGATCCACTACTCTGCACATGCTAAATTACGATGGTGGCACCACAAGGCATTGACTTCAAAACTCCACACCCTTCTGATGGAGACACAACCCCTGCCCTCAACACATGCGATCACATCTTACCTGCTTCTGACATTTAAAACACACTCAGAATGGTTTTCTCATTCAGTCAGAAGGTTATATTACATCCAACTCGTTCTCAGAGCTGACAAACCATACCCTCCCACAGCCGGTTCCACCTGTTGGTATGCCCTTTCATCCCCCTCCAGGGAAGCTGCATCACCATAAGACCGCCTGCCAATGAGGCACTGATTTATCCATTTTAGAATCTTTCCTGAAATCTCGTGGGTTCATAGTTTGTTAAGCAGGCTCGAGTGTGCAACCTTGTCAAAGGCCTTTCGAAAATCCGAGTACACAACATCAACCGATTCACCTTTGTCTCCTGCTTGATAGTTCTTCAAAGAATTCCAACAGATTTGTCAGACAAGATTTGCCCTTGAGGAAACCATGCTGACTATGACTTATCATGTTTCTCCAAGTACCCTGAGACCTCATCCTTAATAATGAACTCCAACATCGTCCCAATCGTTGAGGTCAGACTGACAGGCCTATAGTTGCCTTTCTTCCGCCTCTCTCCCTACTTGAAGAGTGGAGTGTCATTTGCAATTTTCCAGTCTTCCGGAATCAGTCTGGAATCTTGTGATTTTTGAAAGCTCTTTAATGCCTCCAAAATGTCTTCAGCCTCCACTTTCAGAACTGTGAGGTGTACACCATCTGGTCGGAGTATCAAATCTACCTTCAGATCTTTCAGTTTCCCAAGAGCCTTCTGTCTAGTTACGCAATTCATGACCCCGACAGCTGGAACATCCACCATACTGCTAGTATCTTCCACAGTGAAGACAGGCGCAAAATACCTATTCAGTTCTTCCGCCGTTGTGTTGTTCCCCATTGCTACTTTTCGTTTTCCAGTGGTCTGATATCCACTGTTGCCTCTCTTTTACACTTGATATTTCTGAAGAAACTTCTGGTATCCTATGTAATATTATTGTCACTAAATTTCATATTCCATCTTTACCTTCTTCATATCTTTTTTCAGTTGCCCTTCTGTTGGTTCTAAAAATAACGCAATCCTCTCACTTCCGACAACTGTTTGCTCTATTGTATGCTCTCTCTTTGGCTTTTATGTTGGCTTTGAGTTCTCTTGTTAGACACGTTTGTGTTAGCTAGCCAACTCCCCTCTCATGCCTCTGCAATTCCCTTTACTCCACCTTAACACTGATACATCAGACTTTAGCATCTCCTTCTCATATTTCAGGGCGAATTCGCTCATATTATGATTACTTTCCCCTCCGGGTTCTTATATCTGAAGATCTCTAATCAATTCTGGTTCATTGCACAACACCCAATACAGAATAGTTGATTCCTGACTCGGCTTAACCACGAACTGCTCTATCGCGTAGGCATTCTAGAAACTCCCCTCTTGGGATCCATCATCGACCTAATTTTCTAATCTACCTGCATATGGAACTCATCCATGGCTATTGTAATCTAGCTCTTTTGGCATGTATTTTCTATATCCCTTTGTAATTTGTAGACCACATTCTTACTACTGCTTGGAGGTCTGTGTCTAATTCCCATCAAGGTCTTTTTACCCTTACAGTACCTTAGCTCTATCAACAATGAATCAGCACATTCCAACACTATGTCACCTCTTTTTAATGAATTAATTTATTTTTTTTTACCCACGGAGCAACGCAGCCCACTCTGCCTCCCTGCCTGTCCCTTCAATACAATGCGTATCCTTGGACATTAATAGACAATAGACAATAGACAATAGGTGCAGGAGTAGGCCATTCGGCCCTTCGAGCCAGCACCGCCATTCACTGTGATCATGGCTGATCATCCACAATCAGTATCCGGTTCCTGCCTTATCCCCATAACCTTTGATTCCACTATCTTTAAGAGCTCTATCCATCTCCTTCTTGAAAGCATCCAGAGACTTGGCCTCCACAGCCTTCTGGGGCAGAGCATTCCACATCCACCACTCTTTGGGTGAAAAAGTTTTTACTCAACTCCGTTCTGAATGACCTACCCCTTATTCCTAAGCTGTGGCCTCTGGTTCTGAACTCACCCATCAACGAGAACGTGCTTCCTGCCTCCAGCGTGTGCAATCCCTTAATAATCTCCCAGCTGTAATCTTTCAGCTATGATTCCGTGATGCCTATAACATTATATCAGCCAATCTGCAGCTGTGTTGTCAGTTCATCTATATTATTCCTTATACAGCGCGCATAAAAATTTAAAACCTTCTGATCGGCATTCGCCCTTTTCGATCTTGTCCACCTTTAACATTGCATCTCATCCTATTGACTGCAATTTTGTCCTATCAACAGCCTCTCCTCGCTACGCATTGGCTCTGTTTGTAAACCAGCAACCACATCTTCAGCGTTATTATCCACCTTTCCTATAATAATTCTTATATTGTATTTTCCTCGTAGTTTCCTACGATAGTTCTTGTAAAACTGTGATTAGAGTAATTTCTTCAGCTAATGGTTAATCTGTGGAATTTGTTGCCACACAGGGTGTTGGATGCTGCCATTGTGATACAGCAGAGACTATTATGTTCTTGATTGTAAGGAGATTGATTGTTTAAGGGACAATGCAGGAGAATAAGGTTGGATCGGACTGGAAGGGCCAAATAGCTTTATTATACTCGTTTTTCTAATGGTCTTACTGTGAACTGTAGGGTAAGTCCTTATCACTTCCAGATGTTGCGGTGTGAGGGACGATTATATGTTTGTTCACTGAGATCATTCTATTTGCATGCGGTGTTCAAATTTCAATGAGGTTTGATTTTAGAAATAGTAAGATCTAATGATTTTCGAGGTTTTTTTTATGAGTCCGGGAACGTCTTGCAAACTTACTGCTACGCAACCATAATTGAAAGTTTAGAAATAGAAACGGGCACAGTGTCGTGTCCTAATAGTGTTCTAAAATCTCCTATTAGTGTTTACTATTAGTGTTCTCCTGATAGGGTTTTCATCAATGCCATGATCAAGCATATTAATACGTGTCTGAGAAACTGGTGAAGCGGCAGGGCTTCGGGTTCCTGGATCACTGGGACCCCTTCTGTGGGATGCACGACCTGTAACGTAAAAAAGGACGGCTTACAACTGAACCCAAAATATCTGAGTACGTAGGTTTAATAGAGCTGCTAGGCAGAGTTTAAACTATTTGGCAGTGGGGTGGGGACCGGTGTGTTAGGACTGAGGAAGGGTAAAACAGAAATAAATCGAAGGTAATCTGCAATAGAGATGATAGAAAGGACAGGCGGGATTTGAGGCATAATAGCAGATAATGATATGATTTAAAGGGCAATAGAGGCGTAGAAACAACAAATACTGGTCTGAAAATGTTATATTTAAGTGCACGCACCATAAGAAATAAAATAGATAATCTTGAATTTCAGCTGAAGATTAGCAAGTATGACCTTTTGGCCATCTCTGAATCTTGGCTGAATGATGGCTGCCATTGGGAGCTCAACGTCCAAGGATATCGGAAAGATAGGTTAGTAGGCTGATATGGGGGGTGATATGGCCCTCTCTATAAGAAATAATAATAAGTCATTAGAAAGGGCTGACATACCATCGGAAGGTGTAGTGTTTATATGGGTTGAGTTAAGAAATGGAGAAGGTAATAGGACCCTAATAACAGTTGTATCATTCCTCTAAACAGCAGCTGGAATGTGGATTACAAATTACAGCAGTAGATGGAAAAGGCGAGTCAGAAGGGCAATTTCATGATAATGGTCGGGGATTCTAACATGAAAGTGGATTGGGAAAAACCAGGTCAGTACTGGACCTCAAGAGAGAGTATTGGCAGGATGTCAAAGGGATGGTTTTTAAGAACAGTGTTTTGTTGAACAGCTGGATTGGGTATCTTGCAATGATCCGGAGGTGATAAGAGAGCTTAATGTGAAGGAAAACATAGGGAACAGTGATCACAATATGATCGAGTTCACATTGAAATTTGAGTGCGTAGGCTGATCGGCAGAAAGCAGAGAGTGGGAATAAAATGATCCTTTTCCGTCTGGATAATGGTTACCAGTGGAGTTCCACAGGGGTCGATTTTGGACCGCTTCCTTTTATGATATGGGTCAATGAAGAATATAAGAACTGGGATGAAGACACTCGTGAGACAATACTTAGATTGTGTGCAGTTTTGGGCTCCTTATTTTAGAAATGATATACTGACATTGGAGAGGGTTCGGAGAAGACTCACGAGAATTATTCCAGGAATGAAAGTGTTACGGTATGAAGAACGCCTGGCAGCTCGTGGGCTGTATTTCCTCGAGTTCAGGAGAATGAGGGGCGATCTTATAGTAAAATTCCGAATTTTCAGAGGCCTGAGCAGATAGATATGGCAAAGTTATTTCCCATGGTAGGGGATTCTAGCACAAGAGGGCACAACTTCAGGATTGAAGGACGTCCATTTAGAACAGAGATGCGAAGAACCTCCTTTAGCCAAAAGGTGGTACATCTAGTGAATTTTTTTACCACGAGCGGTTGTGGAGGCCAAGTCATTGGGTGTATTTAAGGCAGAGAAAGAGAGGTAGTTAATTAGCCAAGGCAACAAAGGGTATGGGAGAGAAGGCATGGGAGTGGGACTGACTGGAAGAACTAGATCAGTCTATGACTGAATGGTAGAGCAGACTGGATGGGCCGAATGGTCTACTTCTGCTCCTATATCTTATGACCTTATATTTAAAGTAATAGTCAGATTGAGAAACATTTGTTGAGATCGTAGCTAAACCAAATTATCATTGTTGGCTTCACCCGCGGATTTTTTATAGTTGTATGACGTGCTCTCAGCTCCGATATTGATTACAAAAGTTGGTGACTGTAAAGGTTGGTGTATTAGATCCTTTATTAGAAATCAGAAAACATACAATCTGGTAGCAATGAAACTGAAGTCTACCGAAGTGTAAGTTCAGTGTATTTGAGTGGATAATAATAAAGGATATGACATACGTCAGTTCCCAGCTGTGAACAAAGTACAAATATGAAACTGATTCCCTTCACTTTCACCCCGCCACCACCCCACTCCGAAGCATAAGAAAATAATAAATACGAAACACAGAATACAGTGCAGGTAGAGAGCAGATACATGGCTGCTACAGATAGGCTCAGCTTTGATTACGCGGTCTTCAATCTGAAGTATCAACGTACTGTCTGTCTTGTTCAATAATTCCAACATTCTGGTTTAGTTATTGCAAATCTGCTTTTGCCAGCTGGCTGTTTTTGATATATGGTGGGTCGACATTGTGTTTAACAAGGTACTATGTAAATTTCTGATAATAACCAGATGATTGTGTAAATAAATCATGACCGGAGATTAGGAGATAATAATGATCTTAAAATCCTGCCGGAGAAGATGTCGTGGTTCTGGACAAGATGCCGCGATACCATGGGTGGAACTGCATTGTTCAGGACGTCAGTGTGTTTCTATGTAGACTCAAACCATATGTTGTCATGGGTGTCAATGCCGGGAGCTGTTAAACTGAAAGGGCACCGTGAGAATCAGGTGTGACTAAGAAATCTGTATAATTCAGTGATGAGAGGAATGCATGTCCCATTGGTCAGCAGAAATGTTCCACCCCACACTGCTGTAACAGCTGTCCATTAGTCACCATAGCGCCACCAGTGGTAGGAGGACAAAAGCAGTGGACGCTGTCTGCTCAGCCTGCCTTGCCTTTCCTATTGACACATCACTCCCAGTCCAGGAGACAAGATTGGTTCCTAAAAGGGTGTTGCCTGCAATAAAGCGAGGAGATACTCCGGGGAATCGCGGAAAGGTGTACAATCAAGGGACAGAAGAAAAATGGGTATTGTGTGACTGTGGGTGCATGGGCGCAGGGATATTAGGCCGTATCAAGTCTTCAGTGGAAAGGCCCAAGATGTTTGGAAGTGTGTCGTTCTATCTAAAAACAAAACAGTGTTCTCTTTTATACTTCAATTAATGCCTGACGATCAACTGTTAATTTTGTTTGTAACAGCGCAGCAAAATCTGACCCCAACTGTCCTCGACATGGCTGAACGGGCGGGCAGGGGAGGAGTTCCAGTGACGTCAACATCAGGAAAGGTCACAGGTATGTCCTTCACAGGTCCGAGCTCAGTGATCACCGAGCTCCTGGCAGGCTGCAACGACTCCCAGCTGCTGCAGCTGACGGATTTCTACCGGGACAGGCTGGAGAAGGCGATGGAAAGAGGAGTGTACGGAGTGAGCCTGGCGTTAAAGGATGAGAATCAGTTCAGCGGAGAGGAACATCGTGTGAGTTTGGGTTTGAATTTTCACACATCAGAGGACTGATGGCTGTCGGATCTCTGACTCATTGGATATTAAATTAGATAAAAGAACAACTGGGAAATAAATACTGTACATACAACCACAGAAATGTGAATCTGAACCAGTGATAGAAAGAGTTGAGAAGACCCCGCGAACTGATGAGTGGCTGCTCAGTGTTCAGAGTGAGTTGAGCAAGTAACAGTTCTGTAGGCTCACAGTATAAAATGGAAATATGACAGGAGGTTTCGGTTTGGGAAGGCTGTACAGTGTGACGGCGGGATGTCAGTGAGAACCGGGACATCATCAATGGGTGCCACAGGAGTTCGAGTGTGTTCCGTTCTGGGCGGAGATGATTGTGTTACAATCTGCAGCAGCAAAACGTGTGCATGGGGGAATACTGCCATGTTGTAACGTGTAATCACTGAATACACCTCCACTGGAAAAGGCAATGGAAAGGCATCAGGTGTCAGCTGGCAATCCGCTGTCATGTTTGACACTGGCGGACAGAGCAAATGAATCACATCATTTTTTCTGCAACTTCTCTGAGAATGTTTACTCTGCTATAAAAAAAAAAACCCTCCTGACTTCTTTCTTCCTCTGTGATCGTTATTTTCCGATTTTTTTTTTTACACCGTCAACCCTGATGAGGAATTATTTATGGGATTGAAGTTACTTCAATGAAGCCGTCACAGACCAGCCAGGATCTCATTGACTGGTAAAGCAGCTTCACGGTGCATGTTCCTCCGTGTGCTCTGAACTCACAATGTACAGTCCATGTCCAGACAAGGTCTGTACCCGTCCGGGTGACTGCTCAGTATGATCCCGTTACAGCGCACATCATTTACTTCTCATTATCTGTGTGAATCTGTCGTTCCCTATATGTTCACCGTTACTCTTCACAGACAATCTCTGATCTCGCTGATAATGGAAAGAGGGCGGACAGTTCTAAACTCCTCCTGAGCCTGGTGATGGAGAAAGGCTCCCGCGCCCGGAGGGCGATGTGGGAAAACTTCGTGAAAATGCGCAATGTCGTCCCAAAGTTGGACAAAATACTGAAAGAAATTCAGGAACATGGTGAGTTAATATCAGAGATTGATCTAATTTAGGATTCAGGCTCTACATATTTAATAATTTCACGCATTTCGATTCTCCAAATTGTTTAAATCCGAATAGGTTGTGTTCCGATCCATCGACCCGTCCCGGAGATTCCCTGTGAGCTGAAAGGTGAGTGAAGAAACCACTGCTTCCACCACAGATTGATATTGTGTAGGGCCATATCGTTGCTGAGACACGTGCATTTGACCAGGTAAATGTTGGCAATATGACACAGTGAGACGCATGGAAAATGTTTGCTGGAAGGTTGGTTTACATAGGACATGGAGGGTGGATAATTCTCCTGCACATGATGGAATGCACCCTCGGGTCCTGAATGAAGTATCTGGAGAGATTGCAGAGTCATTAACGATGATCTTTCAAGAACTGATAGATTCTGGGACTATACTGGATTACTGAAAAATTGCAAATGTTACTCCGCTTTTTAAGAAGGGTGGGAGGCAGCAGAAAGGAAACAATAGACCAATTAGCCTAACGTCAGTGGTAGGGAACTTCTTGGAATCGACTTTTTGGGATGAGATGACGGAGTACCTGGAGACACATGGCAAGATTGGCCAAAGTCAGCATGGTTTCCTGAAAGGAAAATCCTGCCTGACAAACCTATTGCAATTCTTTGAGGAAAGTACAAGCAGGGTAGACAAATAAGATGCAGTAGATGTGATGTACTTGGATTATCAGAGGGCCTTTGACAAGGTTCTTCACATGAGGCGGCTTAGGAAGATACTAGCCCATGGAATTACAGGGAAATTACTAGCATGGGTGGAGCATTGGCTGGTCAGCAGGAAACAGAGAGTGTGAATAAAGGGATCGTATTCTGTCTGGGTGCCAGTTACCAGTTGAGTTCCACTTGGGTCGGTGTGAGGACAGCTGTTTTTAACAATGTATATCTATGATTTGGACTGTGGTATTAATGGGTTTGTGGCTAAATTTGCCGATGATACAAAGATAGGTGGAGGAGCGTGTAGTGTTGTGGAAGCAGAGAGCCTGCAGAGAGACTAAGATAGTTTAGGGTAATGGGCAAAATAGTGGCAAATGAAATAGAATTTTGGAAACTGTATGGTCATGTATTTTGGTGGAAGAAATAAACGTCAGACTATTATTTCGATGGGGAGAGAATGCAAAATGCAGGGAGGCAAAGGAACCTGGTAGTCCTTGTGCAAGATACCTTAAAAGTTAACCTCCAGGTTCAGTGGGCTGTGAAGAAGACGAATGCAATGTTTTCATTCATTTCTTGAGGTATAGAATATTAGAGCATGGATGCGATGCTGAGGCTCTATAAGGCACTAGTGAGACTACACTTGGAGTATTGATTGCAGTTTTGGGCTCCTTATTTTAGAAAGGATATACTAATATTGGAGAGGGTTCAGGGAAGATTCACGAGAATGGTTTGAGGAATGAAAGGGGTAACTAATGAGGAACGTCTGGCAGCTCTTGGACTGTATTCCCTGGAACTTAGGAGAATGAGGGGAGATCTCATAGCATCATTACGAATGTTAAAAGGCCCGAACAGATTACATATGGCAAAGTTATTTCCCATGGTCTGGGATTCCACGACAAGAGGGCACGACTTCAGGATTGAAGGACGTTATTTTAGAACTGAGATGCGGAGAAATCACTTTAGTCAGAGGGTGGTAAATGTGTGGAATTTGTTGCTATGAGCGGCTGTGGAGGCCAGGTCACTGGGTGTACTTAAGGCAGAGATAGATAGGTTCCTGATTAGCCAGGGCATCAAGGAGTATGGGGTGAAGGCAGGGGAGTGGGAATGACTGGAAGAATTGGAGCAGCCCATGATTGAATGGCGGAGCATACTCGATGGGCCAAATGGCCTACTTCTGCTCCAATATCTTATGATCTTATGGCATTATGAGGAACAACACAGATACTTCGAGTGTTTGCTGCAAGGGAACACACCTCTCAGGATCCCGCAACGACAGGTCCCTCCACCGGAGTCAGAGTGGAGGAGACAAAGATCTGAATGAGTGAAAATCAGATTTTCCTTTTTTTTAACTGTGAAGGGTGAAATCGTTCCTCTACAGCTACCCAAACCCCGGAACCGCCCTCATCCGAAATCACTTTTTAAAATTCCCTCTGATCCTACAAGTCATCAATTTTAGAACTGGGAGTCCATTGAAGCTCTCATCAGAGAGAAAACAATGGAAGCATCCATTTAATCAGAAAAGCAGTTAACATCCCAAACTGGTCTGTTCAATCCCAAAGCTGCATATGGAACCCCCTCTGTTCACATCTGCACGCCCTCAGTGCAAACACAGCTGCAGTTAACCAGTGTAAGTTCCAACTCAATAATCCTGGGCAGTCCATCAGGTTACAGTGTTAGTGAGGCTGAGATGGGGGAAAAAATACTCAGCTCAGTGCACAGAAGGTGAAATTCATGTGTGCCGGTGTTGTGTGATGGACACCGTGGAAGGGTAATAGATGGGAATTAGGACAGAGAAACCGATGGTTGTGGGATTGCGGCAGGGCGAGTGCAAAGCACTGAAAATATCTGAAACAAAATTGCGGTTAATTACATTGTGTTCGGCTGGATCAGCTGCTCGCTACATCCGTAAGCACGTTGTGTCTGTGAAAACGGACCCTGGGACAGTGCATGGGCTCAAGCGATTTTAAGGCTTCATAATCGCAGACTGCGTTGGATCACTCAACGCCACGTTTACGAGGAGAGGGCAAAGGAAAGGCAGATATTTCACAAGTGACTAATATTACAGTACCCATGCTTTATTTGAACTGGGTCAGTCTCTCT
>NW_026948240.1:295000-299879 GCF_963921235.1 Mobula hypostoma | reverse complement strand
GGACGGTAAACTTATTATTCACGGGAATGGCTACAAGGGTGCTCTGCACTACCTGTCTGCTCACCTTTGCTTTCCCCCCTCTGACTGTCACCCAACGACCTGCTTCTGACAGCCTAGGTGTGACTACCTCCCTGTAGCTCTCATCTATGACTGCCTCATTCTCCCTTATGAGTCGAAGGTCATCCAGCTAATGTTGCAGGAACTCAGCCGGCCAGGCAGCATCTATGGAAAAGAGTACTGCCTTGTAGAGGGTGGTTAGGGGAGCAGAGAAGATTATTGGGGTCTCCCTCCCTTCTGTCCAAGACCTCTTTCAGAGGCGATGCCTCCAGAAGACACGGTACATCATTAATGACCCCTCAGACCCTCTGCATGCGCTGTTTGTTCTTCTGCCATCAGGCAAATGTTACAGGAGCATCAAATCTAAAACCACAAGGTTACTAAACGCTTCCTCCCACAGGCAGTCAGACTGCTAAATAGCTGCTCTACCTGACTCTGCTTTGGACACTTTTAACTTGCACTGGACATTTATAACTGATTTTAACTGATACGTGGCTGTTGTGTTTTAGTATTTATTGTTATGTTTATTATTCAGTGTTGCGTTTGTTATGTTATGATTGCACTGCCCCTGAGAAACGCTGTCTCATTCTGCCCTGCAGAGCTGATGTACGGTTAGAATGACAATAAAGTTTCTTGAATCTTGAATCTAATGCTGAGTTCCTCCAGCAACTTGTGTGTGTTGCTTGGATTTCCAGCATCTGTAGTTTTTCTCTTGTTTGTGACTGGAGGCAGAACAAAGGTGATTTCCTCAACTGCTGATGGAAACGATTTTGTTCCCTTTCTCCGAGTTCCCAATCCTTGCATTTAGACAGCTGGAGCTCAGCTCTGTCTGAGAGATCCATCGGTTCCCATTCCCTCATCAGCCGGAAGCTCCCCGGGGCCCGTGTACGGATGGTGGGGCTGAGAGAGAGGGAAGAGAGCAGGACTGTCCCGGGATTGCGGCTCACGGAGTCCGGAGCTCACAGCAAATACCCGGTGAGATTGGCAACCCGGAGATCCCTTCTTACCCCAACCGATCCATCTATTGTTGTCAGTACTTTGGTTCACGAAGGCCAATGGACTGAAATCCTGCTTTCCGTCCCTATTTAACTGTGACACCACTTTCGGTGAACTATGGACATGTATTCCCAGATCCGTTCCTTCTACAGCAATCCTCAGTGCCCTACTATTCACTGTGTAAGACCCAGGTCCTACCAAAGTGCAATACCTTAAACTTGTCTCCACTGAATTCCATTTTGCATTTCTTCTCCCATTTTTCCATCTGGTTCAGATCGCACTGCAAGCCATGATAGTCTTCCTCGCTGTCCACTACACCCCATTCTTGGTGTCATCCATAAATCTGCTGATCCAGCTAACCATGTTATCATCAGATTACCGATATAGGTGACAAACAACAACAGATCCCTCGCCGATCCCTGTGGCAACCACTGGGCACAGGCCTCCAGTCAGAGAGGCAACCATCTGCTGCCACACACTGGCTTCTCCCAAAGACAGTGTCTCACCCAATTTACTATCTCATCTTGAATGCTGAGTGACTGAACCTTCTTGACCAACCTCCCATATGAGGCTTTGTCAAGTGCCTTGATAAAGTCCATGTAGACAACATCCACTGCCTTGCCTTCATCCACTTTCCTGACAACTTCCTCCAGAAATTCTACAAGATTGGTTAGACATGACCTACTATGCACCAAGCCATGCTGCCTATCCTCAATCAATCCACATCTATCCAAATACTTATATATCTGGCTCCTGCAAACACATTCCAATAACTTTCCCACTGCCGATGTCAAGCTCACCAATGTATGATTTCCTAGTTTATTTTTAAGAGCCTTTCTTAAACAGCGGAACAACACCGGCTGTCCTCCAATCCTCCAGTACCTCACCTGTCACCAAGGGTGATCTAAATATCTGTGCTTGGGCCCCGACAATTTCTGCACTTGTCTGCCGCAGGGTCCCAGGGAACAACTTGTCAGGCCCTGGGGATTTATCCACGCTAATTTGCCTTAAGACAGCAAACACCTCCACCTCTGTAATCTGTTCAGGGTCCATGAAGTTGATGCTGCTTTGCCTCACTGCTGTAGACTGCGTCCATCTCCTGAGTAAATGCAGATGAAAAAATAATGTCTCCCCACCTATTTTGTCTCCTCATATAGATTACCATTCTGGTCTTCCAGAGTGGGCATGTTTCTGTACTGAACTTCTCCATGTTTCTATGACAGAGAAGCTGGCCAAATTTGACTGGAAGGGGAAACTGGTTGGAATGACGACAGAGCAGCAGTGGCTGGAGTTTCTGGGAGCGATTCAGGAGCTGAGTGATCGATACATCCCAAAGAAGTGTAAGCATTGGAAAGGCAGGAGGACACAACAGTGGCTGAAATGAGAAGCATAAGCCAATATAAAAACCAAAGAGAGGGCAAACAAAAGAGCAAAAACTATTAGAAGCTTTTAGAAAGCAACAGAAGACAACTAAAAAAAAAAATGTCAGATGAGCTCAGGGCATGGAATTATGATATTGTAGTCATTAATGAGTCTTGGTAGCACCCAATAGTCTGAGGCATTTAGAGGAACAAAATATCCGGGGCCTTGATATCTCTTGAAAACCAAGGTTCCCTGCATCAATTACCTTTCAACTTTTATTTTGACAGGCACATACAAACTCTACACCCTCAAAACTTCACTTCTGAAGAACTCCCACTTACCAAGTACTCCTTTGCCAAAAAGATCCTGTCCCAATCCACACTTGTCAGATCCATTCTGATACCATCAGAATTGACCTTTCTCCAATTCAGAATCTCGACCCATGGTTCAGTCCTTTCTTTTTCCATGTTAACTTGGAATCTCATGGCAATATGATCAGGAGATGCAAAGTGTTCCCATACACTAATATTCTGTCACTAGCCCTGGATTATTTTCTAATAGTTTATTGCACATTTCTATGCTGGGAATTCTACGTGCTGATTAATGGCACATTTGACAAACTCTACCCCATCTAGTCCTTTTACATATGGGAGTCACGTCAATCTATGGAAATTTAAAATCGCTTAGTATATCAAGCATTGGCGTAGTCTGCGATCTCTCTTGCTAATTTGTTCCTCCAAATTCCTCAGATTGTTGGGTGCAAACAAGTCCCAGTCATGGCAACAAGATCACAATTTCATGCCCTGAGGTCTGAACAGCATTTGCCTGGTGTCAAGAAAACAACGTCTCCCTCATTGCCACAAAAACAAAGGAGCTGATTATGGACTACAGGAGGAATGGAGACAGGCTAACCCCTATTTACACCAATGGATCTGGGGTTGAGAGGGTGAACAGCTTTAAGTTCCTCAGCATACACATCACTGAGGATCTCATGTGGTCTGTACATACCAGCTGTGTGGTGAAAAAAGCACAACAGTGCCTCCTTCACGTCAGATGGTTGAAGAAGTTTGGTATTGGTCTCAAATCCTAAGAACTTTCTACATGGTCACAATTGAGAGCATCCTGACTGGCTGCATCAGTGCCTGGTATGGGAACTGTACTTCCCTTAATTGCAGACTTTGCAGAGGGTGGTGCGGACAGTCCAGCACATCTGTAGTTGTGAACTGCCCATGATTCAGGACGTTTACAGGGACAGGTGTGTAAAAGGGGCCCGGAGGACCATTGGGGACCCTACTCACCGGAACCACAAACTGTTCCAAGCTGCTACCATCCGGGAAACGGTACCTCAGCGTAAAAGCCAGGACCAACAAGCTTCTTCCATTAGGCCATCACACTGCTTAATTCATGCTGATACAACTGTGTTTCTATGTTCTACTGACTGTCCTGTTCTATTATAAATGACTATAAACTGCACATTTAGACGGAGATGTAATGTAAAGATTTTTACTCCTCATGCATGTGAAGGATGTAAGTAAGAAATTCAATTCAATTCACCCTCTCTATTATCTGGCATTCTGGCTCCCATCCCCTCTACAACTTTAGTTTAACAGCGCCCCCCTCCCCCGCCAACCCACCACACTAGCACAAGCAAGCCTTAACACTAGGATATCAGTCCCCTTCTAGTTCTGTTCCCCTAACTAGCAAATCCCCTATCACCCCTTTGACTTTCCTCTGTCACATAATCTCCCCCACCCCCCCCGCAACAGTTTCTAAAGTGGTAGAATGCATAGAACATTAAAAACCTATAGCACAAAACAGGCTCTTCGGCCCACAAAGCTGTGCCAAACATGTCCCTACCTTAGAACTACCTAGGCTTACCCATAGCCCTCTACTTTTCTAAGCTCCATGTACCCATCCAGGGGTCTCTTAAAATATGTTATTGTTTCCACCTCCTCCACTGCCGCCGGCAGCCCATTCCACGCACTCACCACTCTCTGCATGAATAACTTATCCCTGACATCTCCTCTGTATTTACTTCCAAGCACCTTAAACCTATGCCCTCTCGTGCTAGCCATTTCAGCCCTGGGAAAAAGCCTCAGACTATTCACATGATCAATGCCTCTCATTATCTCGTACACCTCTATCAGGTCACCTCTCATCCTCCGTCACTACAAGGAAAAAAGGCCGAGTTCACTCAACCTATTCTCATAAGGCATGCTCCCCTGTCGAGGCAAAGTCCTTGTAAATCTCCTCTACATCCTATCTATGACCTACCTGTTGTTGTGGGGGATGGCCACAAGAGTACTCTGCGATGGCTATTTAACCTCATTCCCCTTCCAGACTCTCACCCAGTTTCCTGCGTCCTGCACCTTGGGTGTAACTCATCTCTCTTTATCTCACCCCCTCCGACTCCCGGATGATACGGAATTCATCCATTTCCAGCCCCAACTCCTGAAAGTGGCGA